>NC_140075.1:70248105-70390605 GCF_964194135.1 Talpa europaea | reverse complement strand
GGGGGATGGTGGGGAATGGTAAATGTGCCATTACAGCAGCTCTGACCTCCTCTCTAAAGCTAGAGCTCTGAGCAAAAGGATGATGTGAAAAGAAAATGAAGACAGGACACAGCAGGAGATCCGAGATGATCTGTTAATGAAACTTTGGCGCTGCCCTCTGTTTTGATGAGTTCCCATGGTGATCAAATAGAATTATAAATAGGCTTTTGTAGTTGTGGTCAATTTTCTATCTATCGACATGATAAAACAAGACATGACACAATCATACACCATAAATCTCTCACTCTTCCCTGCTGTTGGGAATCGATGAATTATTGAACACAAACTCTAAAAAACAAATGAGAAATTTACTTGTGGTAAAAAACTTTTTGCAAGACAATATGGTCGGTAAACTCTCACCATGCCTGCATTTGCTTTTCCTCCATCAATTCAATTTGAAAAATAAGGAAGCTGAGGTTGCCGCTGTGGACAATTAGTACAAAGAACTGTAATTGTTTACATGAGAAGTGTAGGCATCAAACCAGAGGACAATAGTAATCTATTTTTAATGAAAGGAAATATCGGGGGACTAGAGAGAGAAGTAAACACCAAGAAAATTAAGAGGATAGCTGTAGTGTATTTACATCACCAGAGGCTTAAACAAACATGGAGTGAGGAGGTGATACTTGGCCCTCCATTAGGAAGAAGGTACCAGAAGTTGAGTTCAAAACGAGTCAGACCTCTTTCTACCTTGTGCATAAACTGAGACACAGTCAGAAGAATCACCCCCTAGTGGTAAACACAGTAATCGTTAGGGGACCACTGGTGCTAGAAGACAAACTTGGGGGTTAAAATTCTCTTTACTAGACGTGCTAAACTATAAAAGTCCTTTGGACAGTTGTGTGAAGAGACCAACTAAGTCTGTAAATACTTGCAGTTTGACTAGTAGTGACTGTGCTAGGTTTTTATATTTGCTAGAAATAAAGCTTGGAAGGCATGAACAATTCAGCCAGGAACATGCATTCCTAGGTTGAATGTGCTGGCTGGATGGCTGCAGGGAGGGCTGATCAAAGTTATTTCAGCTCAAATCTTTTGGTTCAGTGTGTAGATGGCCAGATAAGAAAAAGGACATTGAAGAAAAAGTGAGTGATAACAATTTGCATGTAAAGTTATCAAACTCATAATTATGGGGATGTCATTTTAAAGGGATTTTCAAGAGATTTTTTTCTCTTGTTATGAAAGAAATGCATGTTCACTTTGGAAACTACGATAAGTTATAAAGAAGACTCTAAGAATCATTTGTTTTCCTGCCACCCAGAGAGAAATACTAATACCACCTAATACCATTTTGGTATGTTTCCTTCTAGGAATGTTCACACATACATCGTTTGTTGTTGTTTTTTTTTTGTTGTTGTTTTTTACAAAATTTGGATTATACAACACATAAAGTTTTACATGTGTCAAAATACACTTAAGGAAAAATATCACAACCCAAATATTTTATAACTACATCATACATTTCCACGAGTCTTTGTAGTTTGTTTCCTGCTTGAATATTTGTAAGACTAGATTTTCATCTTCTGGAGGCAAGAAACTTTGTTTTACATTTTATTTATCTCATCATCTATCACCCTCTCAACATTAACTCCAAAGTATCTGGGGTTGTTTTTTGTACTTGGTAGGCCCCTACAACTGTTCATTGAATAAAAGAATGAGTGCTAGTCTTCCCTTAATTACAAGATTAATATTTCATGATTGGTTTACACATAAAATATTTTGTTTGTGATCAAATGGAGTTATAAGTATAAATACTTTTATAAGCATTTTCTTTTTAAAAGAGTGTTTTAAACCACTTTTAAAAGAATTTGAACATTTTTAGATGTCCTTTAAGTGGTGGCCATAGACAAACCAAAAAAGTCTAGGAAATGTCAGAACCTATTGCACAGATGATTACTACATGGACTCTGAATGGATCTTCCAGGAAAACATCGCAAGCCACTTGTCTGAGACAGACGATGTGATTCACATTTAGTGTTTACTAAATCTGGTTTGCCTGAGAGCTGGGTTTGACTGGTACTACTTTCCCAGGAAAGGAACACAGGGATGAACATTCAACAAGAGTCATGTTTGTAAAAGTTATAGTGATAATTTGAAATATAATAAATGGCAAGACTATATAGTGGAAGGAACACAAAACTAAGGATGTTGAGACCTGTGCCTCAGTTTCTCTTTCACCAAGTTCCCATAGGAATTTGGTCAAGTCAGGAACCACTTTATCTTTCAAAAGTGGCTATGTTGCAGTTGCTTTTCAAGCTCATGTAAGAGAGTAAAGGATAATTATTAACATGAAAAGTTGTATATTTTGCTCCAATATTGATCTAGTAGCTGGTGGAATTATTGCCTCCATTTTATAGATGAAGAAGCCAAAAAGACAGAAGTTAAGCATTTACACCAGATTCAATATTGATGTAGCCTGAGGACAATCTAACTGGGAATGTTGCCTCCCACGTATTTGAACCCAGAAAGCCAAAGGCCATATTCTTGAAGAACAAAAAAGTGGAAAATATTTAATTTCTGACCCTTAAATTTGCCATCATCATTGTTAGTGTGAACACCATCCTAGGACCAATGTTTTATAAACTACTGGCAACTACTAAGAGAGGGTTTTACAAAAAAGGAAGTAAATGTTTTCTTGAGACTGGCCAACCCAATGAGGAGTACATATATTTATCCACTTTGGCTGATTCCTTGACATATTGGACTTTTCCTTTTATGCTATTTGCTATTGAGAAGAAGTGGGTTTAAACCCTTTAAAGGGATTTATCTTAAATCTAGAGTGGTAATAGCTATTTTTATTTCAAAAAACTTCACTTTAAGGTAGTTTTCCCTAAAAAGGGATCTTAGGGAATCATGCTCAGGGAAGGCTTTGACGTTTTAACCTTTGTGATGTATTACATTAGATGAGCCTTGGATACAGGTCTGAGTAGAACAAAACCAAGGTTAAATGGTACAGGGCCTCTTCTAAGTCAAATAACTTCTAAGGAATTTATCAAATATAACTTCTAGAATGTCATTGGAGAAGTGAAAAATAATACCAGAAGTCATTGTATTCCCGGCTCGAGATTTAGGACAGTTACATTACTTTAAAATATATCTGTGTTCATGGCTGTCAGAAGAAATCCTAACAAAATCCACACATTTGCCACATCCATTACCACTGTAAAGAATTGCTTTGAAATGCTTGCTCTAAGAGTTACACAGTTTCAACTTCCTCATTTGAGGATGGACATTTCTACTTCTGGGCTGAAAGTCCTCGCCCAGAAGCCAGGCCATGTGGGGCACCTACTAGTTGCAAAGTTCTCACTTGTAATGAAAAGTAGTGCTTACCTCCTGAGCTCTTAGTGTTACCATATCTTGTACTATGCATTACAAAATTAATCCGCTGAATAGGACTATTTTTATTGCCTCCATTTTACAGAGAAAGAACCCAAAGAGAAGAGAAGTTAAGCATTTACTCAATATCACATAGAGGGTAAGTAGAACTGGGTTCAAACCCAGTTAATTGCTGAATCCTCCCTAAGCAGACATGCTCACCAAGGGCAATGGATCAGGAGAAGCAGGTAAGGGACTGGCAGCCCAGGAGACCTGTTAGACCATATTAAATAATTCTATCTCACTGCCTGTAATACTACTTTCACAACAACAATAAAAATTCTAAAATATATAAAAAAGAAAATTTTGAGACTCAGTACAAATAGTCACTACTGCTTGGTATGTCCAATGGTTTTTCACTCCAAATCCTTTGGATTTGGTCATGTTATCAACATAGAATCTATTATCAAAAATAAGTTCCTTTAATCTTAGGTCCTTCCTTTGATAAAACATTTTCCTTTCAAATAATGAACCATCCCGACAAGGACTCATGGCAAGGGGCTGTCTTCGCATGTGTAAAGATGGTTTCTGATTTGGGTTAGGGCCTCCACCCCCTTAGTGGAACAAATTTTGCATCTTAGGCAACAGCATAGAAGCACAACCATCATGTTCACTATAACTTCTAGCTTCTTGGATGTTTTCTTCATGCTTTGCAATCATTTGCCTTAAAAAAATACAGTACTAATGACACAATCATCTTGTTTTGTGCTTAATAATGAGATGGATAAAAACTGCGGCTACTCATGAGTGCAAAAGTGAAAAAGAGAAATGGCAAACAAAAAAGGTAAGTCATTTGTTGTAAGAACCTACAAATAAATTAAACCTTGCCTAAGATGTATTGATTTTATGTGGCCTCGCCTGTAGAATAATGTCAAGGGTTCCTGACAATCCATTACATTCAATAGGCAAAATCTCCTTATAATTTTTTTTCTGTTTCCTGAACGATGTATAATCTATTTCTCCCTTGATGAAAAAGCAGTTCTATATGCTTGAAAATTCTGTGAAGAAGTGAACATGGCAGATGCTTTGTATGTGGAAAACTTTCTTTTCTCCTTCAACATCATATCTGGACAAAAATTAGTTACATTAATCTGACAAATGAGGTGCCAAATGCAAACCCATGTATGCTCTCTAAACACAGAGTCTGGCAAACTAGAGATGACTGTTGGGTCATCTTTATAAAGTTAGCAATGGCATGCCAGAGTGAGTGCTACGCATTTTTTGAGATTTCTACACTACAAATAAAATTTAATTATAGATTTCTGGCTAATCTGTGATGAAATTATTCACTTTTCAATATCTCAAGATCATGGTTAGGTACTCATTCTTTGCTGTCAGTGACCCCAAAAAAACCATTGTAAAAATAATGTAGTCATCAGAACTAGATGTTTTCTTAAAAGCCTTTAACAGGAAGATTACTTCAACTAGAAAATAAAATGTTTCTCCTATATCGATGCTGAAAGAAAACAAAGTCATATTAGCCATTATAGTAGAAGGACAGCAACTAGACTAACCCTTTTAATCTTCAAACCTGAGATTCCTGTGGGTGTGTGCCTAGGGCCACATGCACGGTGTTACTCGTTCATGTTCTCCTGCTGATAACCTGGTAGCAGGAGGGAAATGAAGGTCCTGGAAATTTTGATTTGACCAAGAGATTCTCATTTTCAGTGTTTAATAGTGGTGTCTGATTTTGAAATTGGTAATTGAGGGATTGGTGTGTCAGGCATGTGATTCTAGAATTAACAAAACCATGAAGCTCTGAGAAGGGCTATGTGATGGTGACAGCCTCAGACCCTGGCATCAAACAGCCAGGCTGCTTGGTGAAAATATTCATGTGTAAGTGTCATAGGTAGTGGCTACTTGATGATCAAGATTTCACCTAGACTTCTTAGAAACTGTCCCAGCTTACAAATTACCATTAAACTCAGCAAATAGACAACAGGGTATATGCAGATTTGTAAAGATCCGAATACGCCACCCATGAGTAACTTAGCCAATAGGAAACTCCAGCTCAAGGAGCGAAGTACCTACTAGAAAACCCTTCATTCTAGAAGGAGAACTGCTAAAGTTCATAAAACTTCTTATTTGTATTCAAATACATATAAAGTCTTGAGGTAGGCAAATAATGCAGAAGCTAGAGTGAACCTGTAATGCTGAAATTGAATGAACAGCCCTTCATAAATGTATTCATTCATCCACTCCATAAACATCCAGTGGGCATCTATTATAGCAGACACTGTGCAGGGCAGTGGAATAAAAAATAAGTTGGGTCAATTTGTGTTTGCAGTCCATGGGCTTAGACCCAGGAGACAGTTCTGATGCAATGTGGGACATGCCATTGAGGGGTGGGGGTCAGGGGCTCAAGACTGAAGAATCAATTAATGTTGCGTGAGGGTGAAAGGCAAGTTTCACATAAAAGATGGGATTTTAGGGAGAAATTCTCCAAGATCACTGCAAAGAGTATCAGAGGATAGAGTGGATGGTGGATGCAAAGGGAGCGGTCCAGAGACTAAACCAGTCCATGCAAAAGGGCATCAGGAGGTTCCAGGGGCTTTAGCTGCTCCATACCCATGTTAAACCTGGGCTATGCCTATGTTAGGTAAGGCTGGTGCTGTTGAACAGTAGAGCGAGGATGTGATTAAATTTCTAACTTGGGGCTTGAGAGAGCCTGGGGAAGGTCACACTGCATTGATCAAAGCAAAACTCTGCTCTGTAGCCCCTGCTCTTTCCGTGGGTCCGTGAACAAACCCAAAGGCAATTGTATCTCGAAAAAAGTTACTTTTCCTTCAGTCTAAAATTCCTCCAGTCATTTTCCTTCTCTCTACATTTTCCCCATTCCCAGTTAAGCTTGTTTAAAAAGTAAGCTAAGCTCTGTATCTCCAGCTCCTCACACTCTAGTCTACCAGCAAGTCTGTCATCAGGCCCCCGGGTGTGCCGCTCTGAAACTGCTCTGCCCAACCTCCAACAGTCTGTGAATTGTCAGATCCCATGGGTACAGGCCTCTTCCTACCTGGCCTCTGCAGCATTCCACACGACTAGCCACGCTTCCTTCTCAAAACACTCTCTTAAAATGGCACCACAACCCCTTTGGCTTCATTTCCTATCCTCTGCCTCCATATTTAAAAATTTTACACAGGCTGGGCCTCCCCCGGTGGCGCAGTGGTTAAGCAGCCTCTGCAGCGCCGGTTCATTCCCTGGCTGCTGGTGAGGGTCCCACAAAAAAAAAAAAAAAAAAAATTTTTTTTTACACAGGCTTTCCCTTTCTCCACCACCTGTGTAACTATTCTCATGTTACACTTTCCTTAAACCAGTGCTTCTCAAACTTGAGTGTACACTCACCAAAATCATTGGGAGGGCTGGACTTGGTTGGGTCCCAAGTTTGGAGATCTGATTCAACAGGCTGGGGGTGGGGGGCTGTAAGAATTTGCATTTAGAAAATAAAATTCTAGGTGATATTGATGCTACAGACCTGAGACCACACATTGAGAACCATAACCCCAGTCTTTTCTGTGCCCAGGCTTTCAAGTTACCAGTCACATGGATGATGTGCTACCACGGCCATTCCCACAGCCGCAGACTTGGAGCTCTTTCCTACATCTCAACCAGAATGTCTCCAAAGTCTCTGAAACTGAATCTGTCCAAAATGGAGCCGATCAAATCTTCTTTGTTCTACCTCTCCGCAAAGCTGTTCCTTCTGTATTGCCCTCTTAAAGAAAGGCATCTCCCTTTTTTGCCTCCACATGTTACAAAGGCCCAGGAGGCACAGTCTTCATACTCTGTCCCTGTGACCATGGTCATTACCCTTGCCTGGAGGCTCCTGGTCACTAGGCACACTGAGATACCCACAGCAGATTTATCCTTTGAGCTGAATTTCCTCTTTAAGGTTAGCTGCTGGCTGAATGCCCAAAGGTAACACACTTATTTCTCACAGTTCTGGAGGTTGAGAAGTCTAAGATCAGCATCATGCTGTATCTTTATAGTAGAGAGAGAGAATCTCTCTCAAGTCTCTTCCTATAAGGACGCTAATCCATTCACAAGGGCTCGACTCTCCATCTTAATTACCTCCCAAAGGCCCAGCCTCCAAATACCACCACACTGGGGATGAGGGCATCACAGTGTGAATTTGTGGCATGGGGGACAGACACTAACAGTCAGTTCACAGGATGCTCTATTGACATTTTAGAAACACAACGCATTTAATTTTAGTAGCATCTGTGCCTAGTGACATGTGCTAGGCACCCTTAATAGGCCCCCATTTTGCTGTTTCCTGGGAACAAATGAGCTACTTCTAAAATCACAGGCTTTATTACTCCCCTGAAATTTCTCTGCAACTCAGGTGGTTCTGAAGGGAAACTGTAGATTATATTATTTTCTCTCTGGATAAACTTGGTTATCTTACTAACAAATAATTCTAGGTGGTTTTTTATGTCAGTAGCAGAGATGATTGGCACTGGATTTCTTTCAAATAAGTTTGTGTTCAAGACAATAAGCTATATATTCTTCAGTAAGCTTGAGTGATAGAGAGAGAATTAAGGAGATATGGGCTCTGGCTTGGCTACAAGCTGCCCAAATTCAACAAACACAAAATGTATTTTATCAAAGGAGATACTTGGCTCACTAAGTGATCTCTCTAGGGCAGTTTTCAGTCTATTACCTTAGCATATTAACAGTAATTTCAACCCAGTATAATGAAGTCTCCTCAAGTATAAGTTGATAAAAGAAAAAAGTGCTTTCTTTCCTTCTGTGTGATGTATGAGACGCAATGGAAAAATGTGGAGATGAGGGGCTTACAGCAGTTAAAGCAGACCTGGCTTATTAGGAACTGGGCTTGATCTAGACCTGTAGGGAGGTCACAAGGCTCAGACATTAGACTCTGTAGAAATGCCAACAAAAGGCATTCAGTTCCAGGGTTAAGAGTTACCAGCTATCCATAGGTAAACGAATTCGCTGAAGTGAAGAGTATTTCCATTTCCTGTTCATGTTTAGACTAACTTCCTTGCAATTCACATTTTTGACACAGACTCCTCTGAGTCTCTCTCAATTCTCTTGGCCTTTCAATGTAGAAAAAGCCACTATCTGAATACCACCTGCATCCACACTGTTAGAGTAGCCAAATGCATATTTCTAGGTCTCCATGCAGAACTCTTGAATCACAAGCTTTCCAGATGATTCATATGAATATTAAAATGAGAGTCACTGCTAAGTAGAAAGGATCCACTCAGGTATATCTAAAAGTGACTTACTGAAATTTACAATGAAATCAGTTAACACCTAGGAGGTTACCATCTGGTCCTTCAACCAAGCTTTACACCCTTTGCTTTACTTCTGAGAGTTATCAGTTACACAGATACTATTTTTATTGGTGGTTGCAAGACTAACCAGTTTTTTAACCTTTTTTTTTTTTCTGTGTTAAAAAACTATTTCATTGTGATATCATTGCAAGAGAATGTCTATGCCAAGATTTAAAATCATATTCCACACCTTCATTTTTGCCCCCTAGGGTAGCAAGGAAGAGGATTCAGTACTCCAGAAAGACCCCTTGGATACATCACATGCAAATGAAGACTGCAATTAATTAAATATTTCATTGCTGCTGTCCAAAGTCAAATGCATCCTGCTGAACTCTCCCCTTAGCTTGATGCCATAACCATCAAATACAAAGGCAGTGGAGGGAAGGGCTGCTGTAATATGCAATACAATAAATATATCAATTGAAGACCAACATTAAAAGAGTTATTTGCTAATGGGCACCATGCCAGGGTTACTCAGGCAATGCTGCCTGCAGAATTCCTAAGCTGAGTTCACAAGATACAGATCGATGCACCTCCAAAGAGAGTCTATATCAATCTCCATTTCATTCATTAGCTCCCACTTCGAGCTGGTTGGCTGCTAGTTAACTCTTTAATGTGGGAGAAACTGTCAGTGTAAAGGCCACTGGGACACGTGCTCTTCCCAGCTGTACTTGACCTGTCAATATTTCTTGCAGCAGACTGTTTAAACTGGTACAGCTAATGGCAAAATGGAGACCTATGGGGTTTTGAAGGCTTTCATAGCTTTAGAATGGCTTACCATCCAATAGCAAACATTAGTAAATTCATCCAGTTGCTGTATTTCTGCCTGTGCCTTACTATCCAGGTGCAGAGAAACTGGGATAAAATTATTTTCCATAGTTTTACTCTTGAACTCAAAGGTATTTTAGACTACACATTATGTAAATGTGGGCACCACTACAATGAGATACTATCACACCAAGGACTTGGCTGCAGTGGAGATCATTAGTTTGTGATTCAGCTCTGAAGAAGCTCAAACAATGAGAGGAGCAAAGCAGCACTTTCTCTAAAGTTAGGATTCATTTTCAATTTGTATTGGTCCAGGGACAACTTTATTGTTGCACAGTGGAAGAATCTGGATGCTCAGGGGGATGCTTGGTGCATGAACTATTTCAAACCCTTCTGAAAATGTAAATAAGAGACCTAAAACATAAAGGCATAATTACCAAAACAAAGAACAGTCTCAGACCACCAGGAATAGCTGGCTTCGCTTATTTTCTTTCTACAAATATTGAATTTACTAATTTCCCTTGCCTTACTGTTGAATAAAATCAATTTTCTCAGTAGAGCTGATCTCTGCTTTGTTTGAGGTTAGATGTGAAGTTGATATGCATCCTTAGATATACTGTTTGGGAGAAAGCCTTGAATATTTAACCCTACGTCACAGCGAGCCCTCCCTTCCCCATCCTGTGCGTGGGGGGTATATTGATTCATTATTTGACAATAAGGATTCTCCATAGGTTAATTGACATGTTTGGAATTCACAGCAAGAAAATCTGTGCATTATTTTAAAACTCCTGTCAAATTGTTTGTAGATACGGTTTGATAACAACACCTGTTTTTCTCTCTCTTGGCCAATACAATCCATTGAGAATCCTGGCTTAAAAAATTTCCCCACAGAATTGTCAAACATATGTATTTGTATTTCATTACTTGGGTAATAGCTGATTTGCCAAGTTCATTTACTACTAGTTGCTTCTTAAACATCTCAGTGGGATAATTAAGGAATACTAAGAACTGAAACTGTACTAAGTTAGGAGGGGGCTGGAGCCAATGCCCAAATCCCAGTCCTGATTAAACTGCTGTCCAGAATTAAATATTCAATAACTGAAGTGCTCTTTTATTTGCTCAAATAACTTATAATCAAGAAGACAGAAATACTCCCCAACTTGTGCAAAGGAGACCCCTCATAAATTCTCTACCAATCAAATAAAAAATCCCAAACACTTTCCAGTGAATGATACTTAAACTCAGAATTGGTCAAAATGGTGCCTTCTCTCAAGCACTTCGTATATCTATAGATGGGAGGATAAAATGAATAGTAACCCTAGGAGTGTGTTACAGAAGAGAATAAAGAAAGGCCAGGCAGAGTTCAAGGTTTTAGCTGAACACGGGGGCACTGATGAGGATTTGGGCAGCTAAAACTCTCTCTAGAGAAACTGTAGAAGTGAAGGATGCTGGAGAAGAATGTTGAAATGTGCTAGCATTAGAGTTTAAATGCATTCAAAGAATCTTGCTGGCTCATGGCTCAAAGAAAAGAAATTTTAATCACAAACTATCATCACTTGAATTTGAATGCCTGTTGTTTGAAGTCACTCTCTAGTGACTTCCACAACATAGGGTCTACTGCTGAAACTAAACAAAAAGGTATGAAAATGGAAAAAAAAATATAAGAACACATGGCTATAGACACAACAGAAGATATTGTCTGAAATGTTGTCCTTTAAATGTTGGATAAGAAGTAAGAATTAAATGGTGAGTTTCTCAGATTCTTCCCTCTGGAGAAAAGGAATATATGACAGAGTTGACAGAATGTGTTTTAAAACAGGCTAATGAGTATAAGCCCCAATGCTATCATAAGAAAAATGCATTTGAGTCTTTAGTCCAGGAGTTACCCAAGTTCATATATTCATTTTAGAAGACACCGTCCAGGGATCCAAAAACAAATTCTTTTTAAAGTACAAGCACCAAAGTAGGAAGTGGCTGAATTCTCCTGCCAAAGATTCTACTGTGAAAGGGAAACATTAATGATGACCCTCATTTATTCCCCGTTGTTCCCATTTCAAAGTATACTCCTTTTTGACATATAACTGATAGACTCGAGGGAGCGCTTAACAATCCCTTAGAGAGTTTTACATGATTTTCCATCAATTATGCATTGGGTGTTCACAGGGGAGGTATTATTGATTTTCCAAAAGTGAAAAAGTTACCTAACTTAGTACCGACAGGATCTTGTTTTATCCTGTTTCATTACATGAGAAAATTGTATAGTTTTTTATTCTCTCTATGCCCAGGAGTCCAGGCTTAAGTGGGGGTGGTGAGTAGGGGACAGTTCAGACTCATCAAATAAAATAAAAGTAAGACAGAAGAGCCGGAGAGCTTCTCTTGTCACATTTCCACAATTTCCGGCTTTCAAGCCGCCACTTACAAGCCACTTCTTGACATAATCTTTAGGCTTAAGCATGTGGAACAGTGGACCAACCAGCTTAATAAAAAGACAAAGATGATATGCAACTAATGGACAGAGCATCGCAACTCGGTGTTAACACATCATTCATTGAACTAAATGCTCTTTCAAACTCTGCAGCAGAAACAATTAAAGTACTGACGGCAGTCTTAAGTTGCTTCAAATTGTCTGGCACAATTGATCCACAATTATCTTTGTACTCCCTGAAGCCCCTGATGCTACCTTCTTCATTGACTTTAAATTTCCTTCACAGTTCTCCAACCTGTGTTCTGGCATACTGAATATCTGACAAACTGAATATCCACTGGAGAAGGCCGTTTTGATAGATCTAGCAATTCAAAATGTCCTATTTAAAATCTAAGCCATATGCTTCTTGAATGTGTATCACCTGCTCTTTGTGTTACACAAGATATTTTACTGAAAATTTAAATGCTAGAGTTAAATTTTAAAATTTAACTCTAGCATTTAAATTTTAAGACAAAAGAAATGACAGACTGCTTTGCCATTAGTTTCAGCACACAGCTTGTTGAGAAATGCTATGATGTTGGATTTATGATAGGCACATATTCTATTTCCAAAGTTTGAACTTTAAAATCAAGTCTAGAATGGCCAAGGGATTCTGTTCACCATTTTTGCATTCTTGGGCAAGATCCGATAGCAAAGATAAACACTGTTGATAAACTAGTTCCCTTAATGTTCTTTTACATGCATCGTTGTTAAAAACTCTTCAGTGGTTGGCTCATTAGGGTTGCTGTGAACATCCTATGGAACACTTCCAGATGTGCTTTGTTTCCAAAGGATTGTGCAAAGGAATTTGCTGTGGAACATAGGCACAGATGTGTTCATTAACGCTATATTATAGAGGGCCTCCCTAGTGTCGCAAGGAGTTAAGACGCAACCTATGAAGCTATCCGCAGCCACTGGCCAGGGAGCAACCCACATGGCACAGCAGACCTCTCCTGACTCACCCGCTGCTCCTCTCAGCAGGGTATTTCAGTCAATCTGCCTGTTCTGTTCCCCGCTCTGTCTCGAGTGAATCCTCTCACCCCCCTGCATCTCTGGCCTGTACCCCAGTTCTTGTATGCATAAATAAATCTTAAAAAATACCCACTATATTAGTCTTTTTATAATAATTTTTATTTTAATCTTCCCTCTTTTTGTAGGTGACGTCTGGCATGAAATCGTGTAAACTTGGATGAGTGAAAAACCTTGAAGATGGAAAGAAACACCTGCCTATCTTAACAAAGATTTCTCTTGCCCAAAGAGTGACATATTATTTGATCCAAACTGAAAAGTCATTTTCAGCTGTTATGCGAAGACCTGTGCTGGAGTCTATGCAGTGGATTCAAGATCAGTGAAATGATACAGTTTCATGAATTAAACAGTTCATGGGTTATCTTTTTATCTAAATTGTACATAAGATTTTTCTCTCAACTACGTGATTCTAATATAGACATGCTGAAAAAAAATTTAGCTGGGACCCAAAATTGCTAAGGTTCTTTGCACTTTACAAAAGTAAGAGCTTAACTGCATCTAATGATGGCATCAGAATGTTTCTTTATGAGTATCATCAAGGAACAAAAAACTCTTATTTGTGCAAAACTCCACCATGATTTCATGTGTGCTATTTTAGTTCAGTTTTCTTATCAGAGTTGTAAAGAACCCAGCATGTATTTCCATGAATCTTATTTACTGATGTTTATTGAAAATTTCTACTTGACACTAACTTTATATTAATTTCTCTCTGAGTAATAACTCATATGATTTATTGAATGTATATGTGACAATATATACATATATTGTACATACTCTAATTTGTTGATAATTTGTGATTAGCAGAAATTAGTCTAGTACTCTGTTAACAAACATTTTAATATTTAATACCACAAGCCCTACTACCAGTCCAGACCTCTACTCCCATGCTCACTTCTCCTGCTTATCTTTTTCTTTGCAGTTAAAGTCTTAAGTACCTGATTGACTGATTTTATTGCATGTCCTGTTTATCATCCATCTCCTTCCATTAGAATGTAAATTTCATAAAAGTAGGCAACTTTGCTTTGTTCACTGCTATCTCAGCACCTAGAATGATCCCTGTTACATAGTAGCTGATCAATAAATATTTGTTAATGAATGAATAGTACCATTAGTTATAATAAGGGGTAGTGCAAACATTGAATTCAGTATGCTTTCTGTATTTTCTGGATTCTACCTTCCTCAATAAGTTAGTGATGGCCTAATAGTCTATGTTTAATAATCACCCTAAGGAATATTGCTAAGGGTATTAAATATTAATTGCCTCATGCACAGTAGGAGGTATACATCACTGGAGAACTTTTAAGTCTTGTGCAAGACCTTGGACAAGAAGTACAGTGATTTTCATATGTTCCACATTTGAGATATTTACTTATCTAAAAAAAGGCAGGCACATGTTGAGAAATTCAGTGACAACTTCTGAAATTCAACACTGTAACTGTATGAAGTTCTCCCTACCCTACAAAAGTAATTCCACATAACTACTTTTTTTTAATAAGATAATTGAAGAATTCTTATATACTTAGATGATTATAGATTCATTCTGATTCTCAGCCTCTCTACTTCCTCCTTCTCTTTTTCCCCCCCCTCCCTTCCCCACATACACACACACACACACACACACACACAAAATGTATGATAAAGAACAGATACAAACATACAAATGCAAAAAGGAAAAAAGCTAGAAGTCAGCGGTGCTATTTTGTAGTTTTACTATTGCTCTTATCTATCGAAGTGATCTTGGCCACTTAATTTCTCTTTGAAGGTTCTGCTTTATCATTGATTAAACATTTAAGATCATTTTAGTCTCTAAGAAGTCGATAAGCCTATAAATGGAAGATAGAATAAAGAGGGAAAAGAAAGTTTATTTGTTCAAATAATTCGAATAGTATTTCAATTTTTGATGAAAAAATTAATATCTCATTTTGCTTTATTTCCCATTTTTTTACCCAGCATATTATTACTTGGAGGAAACAGGGTTAAATGTCTGGTCCTCCAGCTCAGAGCATTGCCTTTGGTGAACAACTATGTTGCCTATCTAATTAAGCAAAAGAAATTTCAAAATAGTTTATACTATCAATCTCTTTGACAACATATCTAACAGCTGATTTCATCTTGCCTTTGGAATAATGCCAGACAGCAAGATCAAGATATCTTCAGGCAAAGCTTGTCCTAACACCTGCTTTTTTACCTATCCTGATGGATATAGGTTGTTCACCTAGAACAAGTCAATGTAGAGAATTTCATTAATGCATCCCTATATCTCTAATCAGTTACAAGCCTCCCACAGCTTCTTCAAAGGGATTTTTCCCCATTTGTCATAGGTTCACCAGTTAGCAGCTTCTGGTAAAGGAAAGACTTTTCCCAACTTTTATCAGAACTTCCTACATTTTAGCTACTCTAAAAAGTGGTCTCAACTATAATGTTTTTATCTACAATAAAACATCATGCTCAGAAAATATCAAAATAAGCTCGTGATGGTTTGGACAACTTAGGTCAACTTACATTTTAATTAATCAAGGCCAACATGGTAATTATAGAATTTCCATTTTAGTATTTAAATCATCAAAAGAGAGTAGGTGCCAAAATCACCAACAAGGCCCCTAGTAAGGCCAAGACTGTCAAATAAGGGTTCTTGGCACATTATTTATGCCTCTCATTATATGAAAGGTGATCTTGCATTAAGGCAGCCCCTAAACATTCAAATGGAAAGCATATTGGGTGGGAAGTCAAACATGATGGATTTTAACCACTGAGTTAATATAATATCAAGGTAGTTATCCAAGGTGTGACTATATTCATTCAATACTTATTTCACCAACAATTAAATACCCATTCTAGCCACACATACATGTACTCAATAGGCAGACTGTAGCTTCAAGGCAACAAATTAAAAGGGTGTATAAACCATATGAACAAATAGTAAAGAAATTAAAAAAAATTATCTTAATGGGGGTTTCTGCTGGACTGAATAGACTAGTTTTGACAGAGTTGACATCTTAAGTCATTCCATTCAAACTAACACCAATATAATCTACCAAAAATTATATAGGTGCTTTGTACTTGTGAAAATACAACTTCAGACTTTTTTTCATCTATCATTTTTCCTAAGTTTGAATAGGATTATAGATACCCCATTCTGATGAAATAAAGCTTTGTAGCTCTGCTAAAATGCTGTGCAATATTCTCAGCCAGTGAGTGCCTTATTTTCTTTGTGAAGAAGCTTTGAGAATCTCATAAAAGCTATAAAACCTTAGCAATCATCAAAAATATATAAACACACAAAAATTTGTATTAATTTCAGGGGTTCACAGGTCCCCCAACTCCTACCCCTAGATCCCGGGTTAGAAATCAGCACCACACACAAAAAGACAACACGACTTCGCAGAGCCTCATTTGTTTGGATGATCTCAAGTCTCGTTCCACAATCCACTCATTCCACAAATATTATTGAGCATCTAACATGTACCACATGCTTTTCTAGATGATGGGATGTCTCCAAGAACAAAAAGGGCAGAGTTCCTTGATCTCAGGAGGGTGGAAAATAGACAATAAACAAAAGCAATAACTAAGTTATACCCTGTGCCAGTAGGTGGTAAGAATGAAGGAGAAATAGTAAGTTGGCAAGGGGTTTGGGGGTATCAGGGGTCACAGAGGAGGAAATCTGCAATTTCAAATACGGCAGTCAGGAAAGCCCTACTGAGCATGTGACATTTAAACAAAGACTTGAAGGAAAGGCAGGGGCCAGATGGACATCGAGGAGGCGTGTGCCAGGGAGAGGAAACACAGTGCAAGGGTCCCAAGCAGGCACCGCCTGGTAAGGAGGCAGGAGGGCAGGAATAGAGTGAAAAACAGTAGATCAAAATCAGAAATAAAAGGTGTGTGGGCAGGGGGCAGCCCCAGGTCACAAAGGGACTGGAAGCCCTTTAACAGCCTTGGAATGGGAAATTTAAGAGTTTGAAACAGGGCCTCCCCTGGTGGCACAGCGGTTGAGTGCTGGGCTGCCAGGCTGCCTGCAGCCTCTGCAGCGCCCACTTCGTTTCCCCGCCACCAGCGCAGCTGCCAGGGAGGGTCCCACGGAAAAAAAAAAAAGCTTGAAACAAATAACATGATCTAATTTACATTTGAATAGGGCCAATGTATTAGGAGGGGAGAGAGGCTAGGAATGTGTGTGTGTGAGGGTTCACTGTAGAGATAAGAAGACCAACATAAGGCTTGGCTGACAAGCAGTAGCTGGGAGGGGGTAGGGGTGGTCAGATTTGGGGTGTAAATTGAAGGTAAAAAGCCAATGCATTTTATGTGGAGTATGGTAAGAAGGGCAGGTTAACGGTACCCACAAAGTTATGTAGCCTGTGTTGCCATTAGCTTCAACTGCAGGGGGAAGAGAATGGGGTCTGGGGGGGGGGGGCAGAGGTAGTGGTGACACAAGCATTTGAAGGTTTATTGGGAAATGATTGCTTACCATCCATTCCACTTTGTAGACTGATTTGAATTTCTCCATTGTTATTTATGACCGGTATTTTCAGCAGAAAATTAGGCTTAATGATTTTACTTTTATTTAGTTTAGAGTTGGATGGATCCGACACACTCCATAAAGCCTTTCTTGCTATGCTGGCTCCCTTCTTTGAATTCACAGCCCAGTTGGGCCAGGCACTTGTTATTTATATGTTTACAATTTTTTCTCTGATCTGTAGGTCCTGATGTTTTATCCCCCTCTTTAGGTCATTAGATCTTAAGGTCTAAAAATGCAACAGCTATCTCTATCTCTTCTGCTGTTTGTATCTCACCAACTCTACCTAGCATGGTGCTGGGTGCCAGGCTAGGAGGATTACTTTAATACAGATTGAGCTGACAAAAAAAACTCCATGCAGAGCTCTTCCTTACAGAAACTTCCTTTCTTTTCATTTTTGCTCTCAGCTCTGGAAATGGAACAGCTTGAGCATCAAAGCCTTTTACAATTTGACAAAGTTTGTATAATCGGTGAAAAGATAAACCACATGCAACACATTTGCGTCTCAATACATTTCCTGAGTTGCAATCTGGATGTAAATAACTGAGGCCAACACTTGGGCAAACTCAATGGGATCTGAAATTTTGATTAATATGACCAACCACATTTGTATTATCTGTGTCTTTGAGGGAGGATCAATGTTTAAAGATCTGTCAATCCTATTCAGTAGAATTTTAGTGTTTGATCCTTTTACTGTTTTTTTCTTTTTAATTTTCTTACAAATGAAACATCAGGTTCATTATCAATTGATTAAATTGGCAGGCAGTAAAGAAAAGAACAAAAATCATACATGGTTGCCCAAATTATTAAGGTACTAGTAACTTCAGTATGTTGGCACAGCAGAAGGCTGTTGAAGTTTATAGGAACTGTTTCTAGCACTTTTAATAAATGGCTTTTTTTCCTGAGAGTTCATCCTTCATGTTAGTTATAAAAGAAGTTTCTTTTTCTGGGCCTAGTAGGTTTTGTTTATTCTGTTGTATCTGACTAATGTTTACCTCAACTCTATTAGAATTCACTAACCAGAACTCAGGACAGTTCTGAGACCGGGAAAAGTGGTTTTGAACAGGAGCAAAACACTAGGGAGAGAGACAGGTAATACAGACAGACTGTGGATTCTCATCATTTCTGGCTCAAGCTGGTGGTCACTGTGCTTTTCAGAGTCATTAAAACGTACCTGTTTTAAATTAGACATTGGATCTTTGACTTATGGTTTCTTTTCTCCCTCATTATGGGCTCTGAGCAGGGGTTTATTTCCAAATACCCTCCATTACACACATGGCATTTTGCTTTGTGTCTTCTTTCTGAGTGACCTTTCCTTTCTTGGAATTTCTTCATATCTTAAACTTGTGCACTTCAAGAGGAGAGGGTGTGTGTTGGTGGGAAGAAGAATGCCCTGTCCATTCACTTTTACT
The DNA here is from genome assembly GCF_964194135.1 of Talpa europaea. Lineage (NCBI taxonomy): Eukaryota > Metazoa > Chordata > Mammalia > Eulipotyphla > Talpidae > Talpa > Talpa europaea. The sequence continues at coordinate 70,371,723 of NC_140075.1, read as the reverse complement.
CCTTGGAGTTTGCTTATTTTGGCTTTGTCAAGGAAAGGGATATTTCTCTAATATATAGGTTATCTATGTCCTTTATTTTTCTTTGCTTACATTTAGATAATCAATTGCTTGGAAACTATATTCATCAGATGGAAAGATAATTAAGAAAATGATCTCAGCCAATTTTGGAACTTACTAGCTACTTACATAAGAAATTTTGTGAAGATGGGGTATGGAGATAATTGAATAAAATTAGATTCTCAATTATAAGATTTAAGTGGATTTATAGTACTCTTACTATCATGAATTATCCATTAAAAATTACATGCAATGATTCAAGGTATATGGACACTTATCAACTAGAGGGGGAAAGCAATCCTAGACTTCAGATTCAGCCATTAAACTTGATACACTCTTAATGTCCCTACCTTTTATCTGGGAAAAAAGACCATTTTAAGTATCATATCTATCTCCTCCTCAAAGCCCAAACTTAAATTCCATTTCTTCCATGACACTTTCCCCTAGTGCAAGTGATTTTTTTAGATATCTCAAAATTTTACTTTTTTTCTTAAAGTTCTCTATCTTTTCTACCCAACATGTTACTTATTTCAGCCCTACCATTTCACATAGTTGAAAAAGTTCCTTAAGGAAGTATTTTTACTTTTGCAGGATCATAACTTTTACAAGGTCACAATCACTAATATAGTTATGATTATCATAGTTACCTAAATGACCAATCTATAATAAAATTATACACACACACATTTGTCCATGGTAAAACATTTTTATACCTGGTTAGATCTACTAATTTTCTAGCAGGCTAGAACATTAGATGACCAGAAAACAGGCAAACTCAGTTAACTGTGATGGCTGGAACCAACATTCTCTCAACCCTACTTCATTAAACAGTAGATACTCTGAGAAGAATATGTGCCAGTCAAGTTGAAAAAGAATAAATCAACAAGATCAACCTGTAGGAATAAGTTCAGAGCCCAAGTAAATTTAGAAAAATTGATAGAACAAAATAAATATTTGCGATATGAGAAGTAAGCTATGTCTATAATAATGTTGATTTTTTAAAAATCAATTTTAAAATGAAAAATATGGGGAAGACTATGATTTGCTCATATATTCTATCTTACCCAAAGAAAATTTCTTCTGTACAAATAATTAACATTCATCTTTACCATTTCTTTAAATCCAGTCTCTCTACTTTGCCACACACTTCCACATGCACACAGATATACAGAGAACAGTGTCTAGCTCCCTGCTTTCACAGAGAGAGCAGAGAGGTTTACTTCTTATTGGTATAAGAACAGAAGTGAAAGAATGAAGGGCCTCTATGGTTCCATTTTCATAATATAATTTTGTTGTTCTGGAATGATTTATTTTTGAATAAGGAAAAATGTAAGGAACTTGGAACACAGACAAAAGTACCTTCTCATCAAAGGTTGTCTATCGTTTCATGAATCACATGTGATGGATGAGATTTATGAATTAGAATCTGTGTCAAAAGATTTACAACATACTAAATTAGTTATGACATCTTCTCGTCGGTGCACATAAACTTTCAACAAAATATCTATATCATCACCACAGGAGCATGGCCAGCCCAATTCTCTCATTCCACTGCAGCACATCCAGACCCTGTCACTGTAGTTGATGAATTCTTGAAGGAATGGGCCTCAGATCAATTAAAATAAACACCACAAGCTGATTTATCAAATCTTTTCTGAATGCTCTCAGAAAATGTCAAAAATCTGATCCATTGACAGAGAAAAGTCAGAGAATCGTGGCAGCCTATGGGATCACAAGACCTTTTCAAAACCATCATAAATCACCACAGAAAACAAATGGGGCACCATGTGATAAGATTTCTTCTGACAGCTTTGCCTCAACAAAACATATATGAGATAAATGGATACCTTTGTCTATACCCAATTGCCAGTTTACAAAGTTCCAAGTTGTCAAACTGCAAAATACACCAATATCAAAGTTCTTCCAAATAATACCCTTTTTTGGGTATACAAGAGTATATATCAAATCACCCCTTTAGTTCTATATTGTTGTTGCAAGCTAAGTAATATCACAGCTGATAAGTGAGCTTTGTAAAAGAAAACACTATGCATGTGCATGTGTGTGTGCACACAAAACACATACACACACACAGCAGGCTCCCAGTTTAGCTTCATATGCATCCCTATCTGAACTAATAAAGCTGCCCTCACTTTTCAGTTTTAAAAGAAAACTGCCTTATAGCACCAAAATGTATCTAATCAAGTTTCCCTTTGGGTTTTTTCTTAAATCATCTCAGTCTTGTCCATTTCCTATAGGTTAAGAGCACCTTCAGAGACAAGAAATAACAGGCTAACCTATTCTTCTAATCAAGTAGGAATAGAGAAAAGTTTCTATTAATGAATTTTTACAAATATAATCAAAACCTATAGGTATAATGTGAAAGGCTCTGCATTTCATAACTCATATACTCCTCTATAGATGGCAAATAGAAAGTCATATACATATTAGAATTTCATGGGATATATGGAGCTGGTTCTCCTGACTCAAAGAAGGCAAAGAACTTTTTTTCACAGTAGAACTGAAACCTGAATAAAAGGAATGGGATCTATAAATTAAAGTTTATTACGAGGATGGACTGTTTCTACAGTAAAAAAAGAAGTTGATCTTAGTCTCACAGGTTTCAGATACTACTTATTTTTCAAAGAGCAAGAAATCCAGTGGACTAGAGAAATAATGCCCTGTGCCGCACCCACAACTGACTGTACCTCTCTTCATATACTTTTAAGGTCTTATTCAAATCCTACTGCTTCATGAACCTCTCTTCCCCAACCACGGTAGGTCTCATTTGTTTGATCTGGTTACTAATCCAAGTTGCACTAACTGGAAAAGTAGTCTTACGCATTTAAGTCCTGTCACTTACTAGTTTCTATGAACTGTGGTAAATGAACTAATTTTAATAGTAGGAAAGAAACCATTTCATCACTATCAGCGATTCTGGGATGGGGCTCTAGGGCCAAGTTACCGTAGATATCCTGAATCATGTCTAGAATAAGATTTGACCCATTTTTGTTCAGGATGTTTTACCCAGAAAATATGTTGCTGAAATTGTTAATTTCTCTTTGGCATTTAATGCAAGGATTTTATTTGTTTCACAAATATTTACTGGGTACCTGCTCTGTTTCAGGCACTGGGCTGCACCTCAGAGTTACAGTGCTAAGCATTTATTACTGAGTAGTGACCTTCTGCAGTTACTAGTGGAGAGAGGTGAGTGTCACCTTTAAAGTCAACAGAGAAGACACTGTAAAAAAATCACTGACCAGGACAGTCTTTTTCCCACTGATTTCATATACATTAGGCTATTGTATAAAGAACTGTCACCCATTGGTTCAAAGCAAATCTCTGTGGTTACTTTGAATATCTATTAATTTTGAAAATGAACAGGACAGCACATTACTGCTGAAGAGCTCAAAGCAAAGGTGCCATATGTATTTGGAAGTAGGAGAGCTATAACAAAGATTACAGGTGGTGAAAATTGTTCAGATCTTAATCTCAGCCAATACATGGCATCTTTTGGGAATGTGGGTGTGTGGCTTTTTTTCCTTTTTTTTTTTCCCTGACTTTCCTCCCATCTGGGATTTTGACTCCTGAGGCAATACACAACGATTTCATACTGTGGCCTTCAATTGCTCTTGTACCTTGCTAATTTCAAAATTCCAACTAAAAATAAGTACTTTGCTATGAGTCAGTAAATGGAATACGTTAATAAAACTTGAGTGTTTGGCCCTTTTCCAGGCTTGAGAACTTGATCATGCTTGCTGCAATGGAAGCTTCGATTTTTTGTTTAGTGTAAAGGAAAATTACCCTATAACGCTTTTAACTCCCCAAGGCTATCCCTAAAAGCCTTGCTCAAACTTCTAAGGTGCCTGGACTAGTATTTGAGCTTAGAAAAGCTGTTGGCAAATCCCAGTGAAATTTTTTGACAGATTCATCTTTTAGCCTTTGGGAAAGTGAAGGTGCTGCAGGCAAGATATTTGATTAATGCCATGAAAAATAGTGTTGCTGGCACAGCTGGTACGTTGGGAGAAAAATTCATCACTAACTCTAAAACTGCCATGTAATTTTCTCCCCACAGTTCTTTTCCTCACTTGACAGAAGATTTGCACAGGACAAACTAGGCTGACAGAGGACAAGTCAGCCAGATGTTGAGGTATCTCTAAACATGACAGATCACTATGTTTTAGCTCAGATTAATTCGCTTATTAGAGGTAGACCTAAATCACTGGTCATTGTCAAATCAGTTGTCACCAACAGCAAATCATGTCACATTTCTGAACAAAAATAGTTCCAGTTTTAAAGAGTTGCTGTAACCTCAGCCCCTCTGTGCTGAGAATGAGATTCCAACAAAAAAGCACAGAACCTTCCTCCTCGACAAGACAAGCATTTCAGAACATTCAGTTCTAGCTCAGCAGCTGCTCTTCCGCTTGCCTCTGTGAAGCTGGAAGAACAGAGAAAGTGCGATTTCAGCGTCTGACAACTGCAGAGCTCGGAACTACTCTTGTGATCTTACCCTCTCCCCTCATGCTGCCTCCTCTGCCCTTTCTTCAGGCCTTTCATGCTCCCGACACCATTCAGTGACCACAAGTCAACACAAGTTCATTCACCAATAAAGAAAATGTCAAGAACATCTTTCAGAATGAGTAGGTGGTAGAACTCTGTTTTACAAGCTCATACAAAGCATCTTATCCTGTGAGGGCCTGGTGGCCTCTCCCAAGAGCACTGACTCCAGCTTGACTCCCTCTAGACCAGTAATCCAGGTTACCAAGTCAGGACCGCACTAGGCCCAGAGTTGGCAGGTTCAAGAAAAGTGTCAAGGAGTAAATAAGCCATGGAAAACAGCTAATCTCGTCATCCCATGAGGTTGAGTTCAGGGATGGTAAATGGTGGCAAACAAAGCAGTGGAAAAATTGACACCATGTGTGCCCTGTGGCTGCCTTGTGAAGGGGGAATGGGCCTTCTGTGAGGCTCATCAGAACTCATGCTTCTGAGGGCAACATTCCCTTTAAAAGTACAATAAATCAAAGAAAACCACCACCATTAAAAAAAACAATATTTATGTCTCTGGTATATATATATATTTTTTTTTTAATCTGAAGTGACCTTCAAATTCTCCCTCTCTTTCTCTTTTCTGTCTCACTAACCAATTCCTCATTTACTTCATCCTTTACTAAGTAATTGAGGAATTACTGCACTTGTTCCAGTTCTGACCTTCCAATTTCTTGCCTCTCTTCTCCTCCTATAATCATCCTCTGTATCACAGCCAAACTGAGTTTCTCTTAGTATTACTTAGCTCTTGTTATTCCCTGCCTTAAACATTCAGTGGCTTCCTGTTGTCACTCAGAAAAAGTGTTAACTGCTTCGTTCAGAAGCAAGAGTGTTTTAAAATCAGATCCCAATATTTACCGCCTCTTGCCCACATAAACCTAACCAATGGGCTACAGTTAACTATTAATTGTCCTCTGTGCTGCTCTTTGCCCTTTTGGTGATCAATTTTCAACTTCATCCAACTCACCCTTCATTAGCTTTACTTATTGAACTCCTATGCATCCTTCAAGGCCCAGTCTTAGAGCAACCCCTTCTGTGAATTCTTGATTGTATTCTTATCCCTGTTTTCATAGTTAATTTCCCCCATACAATTCTCATGTTGCTTGTCATTTTCCCCTCTGCATTATAGTAATTTTTGTTATGTACAAAGTGGTAAATTTTTTGGCAATATAGAGAAAAAAATAGTCATCTTTGTAAGCCCTAAAATTTTTAATTAAACAAGTTCTCAAAATCTTTCAAATAATTGCATTTGAAAATGGTTGTTATTTTAAGACTTAGATTTTAAGTCTTTACTCCTTAACTTGAAATTTGGGGTTGGAAGACTAAGTAGTTAGGAAACTGAATTATTTATTTCTATTTTGTCCTGACCTTCAAACAGATAACAATGCTTTAAATGGCAGGGATCTACAACCTTAAGTGGCTAAGAACAAAGCCTGGTTTCTTAAGTGGGCTGCGTTCATGCTTGATACATGAGTTACAAGACCTGCAGTGGCCTGATCTCTCATACCTGATATCCTCTCTTCTTTCTTTTTTCCCCACATTGCCTTCCAGGGTTATCAACAGGAAATTTGGGGCATAATTGAGGGATGCTAATTTCTATCCATAAACATACCACACTGCACAAACATCATCACTGTAGAAGTTGTGGGTAGCTTTAGCATGCCTATTTAGCAACTAATTACCTCTACAAATATTTTAGGGTTCTCACAAGGTGTCAGGAACCATAGTCCAATGAGAGCCCAAACTCAGAGATACTAAGCAGTTGCTCTTCAGCCAGATCCCGAGTAGTTTCTCCTGACTGAAAGTGCTCCCAATGACAGATATGAAAAGGCTATATATTTTTTTTTAAATGGGTATATATTTACTAGCTAGGTACCTACTTTATAAACTTGAGTTTCTCAGTTTTTTTCTTAAAGATCTTAGCATACTTCAGTTTTGTGATGGACCCCAAAAACACAAATCATGCAACCAAGACTAGTAGATGGTAACTATTATGAAAGAGGGATTTTCTGGCCTTAAGGAATTTAGAATCTAACAGGTAGCTGGGATAAGACAAGTTCATATATAATTACCATATGAGAAAAATAAATAGTACCATCCTAAAAATATACACACAGCAGCATTGAGGCTCCTAAGAGACTAGCAAGCCTCAAGGTCAAAGAAGACATCATAAAATATATAGATTTAATTGAAACTGCAAGGAAAAAGAGGTAAACTGGTAATTTGTGGCTTGGTGGTTAGGAAAGTCATTCAGAATGAAGGTACAAAGGATGAAGAGTAGTGGCCTGATGGATGAAAGGGAGAGGGATGGTCCCAGGCAGAAACACCTGATCCAGTCAAAGCCAAGGAGACATGGCACAGTTCAACAGCCAAACAAGCAAAATGTGCTGGAACTCTAAGATGGAAGGGAGTGGAGACCAGGATGCAACACTGAAACACGGACAGAATCAGCACCACAGAGGAGGGGCAGGGAAAGTTTCAGGGAGAGCCAGTAACTGCAGATTATCCATTCTGGAAAGGGCACTGTAAATGCATTTTGGCAGTCATGGACAGCAGGCTGGGAAGGTCAATTTGGAGACAGGAAGAAACTATAAATACATTTCTCAAAACCTCAATCTTCTCAACAATAAAGGAAGGGAAGAAGGCTCACCTTCTGATCCCACCACATCTTTGTGCACAAGTCCTCAAAGGATCTCTCTTTCCCATCACAGACCTAGTTCTTGAGTTTGTAAATGGTCTAAAGAGTGACTTCCCAGAGGGGCAGGATTTACAGGCCCAGAGTCTAAGTCAGGACTTTGGGTCAGGACTTGGGGTCAGGACTTAGACTCTTAACTCCTAGCTGTTTAGGTTTGGGCTGGCTACCAACCTATCTGTCTTATTTTATCCATATTTAAATCCCCCCTGATTTGAACACAGTAGTAGTATCTTATTCAAATATATGTTAAATTATATCTTCTATTACTTCACATTGCTGTCTGATCTCTACCAAGAATTGTAAAATATGAAACAAATAAAAATAAATGAATCTGCTTGTAATCTTATGGGATTTTCATACTCCTCGTTTCTCTTCCTAGAAATTAAAAGGAAAAAAGAAAGGAGAAAGAAAATTAAGATGCCCCAACACTTCCATGTCAGTAATCTGATCTTGTTAAAAATTGTGAGAGAAAGAAGTTTTGTATTTCTCATCTTAGAAGACAGATTATATGAGTAAAACTGAGAGTCCCCCCTCATTTCAACTTTAATTCCAAAATAAACATCATTATAGATATAACTTGGTCAGTTATACCACAAATACTAATTTTGTTGTAAGAGTTTTCTTGGGCTACAAATTTATCTCTTATAGGTTGTTCTAATTCATTTATTCTGTTTCAATGTGAATGATAAACATGTGTTTTATGGGATACATAGAAATAAAAGTATCCAACTCATTTATGTTTTTTTGGGGTGGGCAGGGAATTTCATCTCATCTTGGCAGATGCATGATTTAAGTTTAAATTGTTTTTCCTAAGGACCTCCCCTGGTGGCACAGCGGTTGAGCGCTGGGCTGCAAAGCTGCCCGCAGCCTCTGCAGCGCCAGTTCTATCCCCGGCCACCGGTGAGGGTCCCACATGGTGCGCAGACTTCTCCTGCCGCCCGCTGCTCCCCTCAGCAGTGTATTTTATTGGTCTGCCTGTTCTGTTCCCCGCTCTGTCTCTGGTGAATTTTCTTACCCTCCCGCGCATCTGACTGTACCCAGTGCTTGTATAAATAAAAAAAAGATATCTTAAAAATAATAATAATAAATTGTTTTCCCTAAGATGTAGAAGTTGTCATTAAATAACATACATTTAAAAGCGCCCCCCCCAACTCTGAACCCACAAATGGCATACAAAGATTTTAAAATATTCACCTATTTTTGTGTAGCAATAATAACTTTTAAAGCCAGATGAACTAAAATCCCTGTAAGGGAGAGTTTGATTAATTAAACAAAGTGACGTAGTGCTCTGTAATTTTGCCACAGAGCATCTGCTTGGAAGTCAACGTAATTGGAGAGGTGAAAACTGTGTCTGTGCCAGCCGAGGATAGAAAAGACAACAGGTTTCAGGGAGTGGAGAAGGCAGAGTGTGGGTGGGGATAAAGGGGAGGTTCAGCTGGCTGTGCTGAGCCACTGTAAGCACAAATGTGAAAGAGACGGAGATCAGCTGAACCGTGGGGCATCACGGCTCTCCAGATGCAACTAGAGGTTTTATTTTTTTCTCTTTTTATTCTCCCAGACAGGGGCCTTCTGACCCATCTCCACTCTGCCATCCACTCTGTTTCTCTCTACCATCTCCTGGGTTTCAGAAGCCAGCGGACACATCAGAAGAGGGGAGCAGTGTCCCAACACACAGTAGCTGGGTATATACGTGCCTCAAGGCCCCACATGGCAACTGGGACAGATTCTAGAGGCTCCACCAGGAGGCATCCAGCCACCTCCCCAAGAGACTGTCATGCCAGCCTGCCCAATTTCACAATTCAGTCAGAATAATTGAATTAATTTCACTCAATAATTCAAAATTAATTTTTTAAAGGGATGATTTCATTTATTTTTAATTGATTTCCTCTCTCAAAGCTTTTTTATAGATTACATTAAGCTAAATGAACTAATTTAAATAAATTTTCACAAAAAGTAAAATAATCATCTCGTTTATCATTTAAAAAAGCAATACAATTCTTGAACACTCAAACATTGATGATGATGCAATTTTTACAAGAAAAGAATTAGCCATATTCATCTTGAACAGACATTTTCACAGATATCTACTTCTAGTTCATTGGAATGACTAGCCTACCTCACCCTTCTTCAATTTAACTCCTTGTGAAACATGCAAAATTTAGGTGTCATCATAAAGCAGTTAATGAGAACAAACAAAACCAAGAAAAGAAACTCAAGTCCACAGAATAGTCTTATTTGTCTCATGTTTTCCCTAGAATCAAGCAACAATCATTTCCCTTTGCGAGTAGCACCCAAACTTGACATTGATGATTTGCAAGACATGTTCACATATGCTATCTCATAATGAAGTTTTAAACAATAATCCTAGTTTTCAGGGCAGCCATAGCTCTATATTCTTAGGAAGATCTATTGGCTTCTTAGATGATCAGGATATCATTCATGCAAATGTGTTTTGACTTAGGAAGAGTTCAGGGTGTGGTGTTAGAAGATTCACTTCAACACTCATGAACCAAGCACTGAGAGACCTGTATGACAGTTGGTTTCGAGAGCTCATAGCATAAAGATAAAAAGAGTCATCATCTGCAGGAACAAAATTTTAAGTTGCTCTTGTATTCTGTCACCTTGAATAACTAGGTAAAATTTTTAGGGAAAACCTCATCTAAACTGCTCACCAAACTTTAGCATTGCCTCCAACCACCTTTCCTACATCTTTGCTATAACTATGACCCAATATTAGGAGTCCTGAGTAATCATGTGAAGTCAAGTTTGATATTGGGATAAGAAAAGAAACATACTAAAAGTCTCATTTTTCAGCAAGGTATTGGGAAGTTACAGAAATAGGAAATTTCCTTTCAGCCACTTTGCTCTTGTGACTCTCATTTCATGACAATCAACATGAACAACCATTAGTTTCATTGGAAAGCACTTTTTCAAATATTGGTTTGAGAATTGTGAATTACTAAAGGAGAGAATAATAAAGAGCAGATTTTGTTTGTTTTTTGGTCACCCAAGAGCATCTCTAAATGTGGGCATTGGCAACAAATAACCATTCTCTTCATAAAATGATGACAAAAAAGGAGAGAAAAATATATTTTGTGAGCATGTGAGAAGTAGGGGAACAATGCCCAGTTGATGAAGAGGCATATCATGATGATTATCACCCAGGTAAGGCAAATGGAATTATAAAAAGGCACAATTTACCATATAGAGACAGGCTTTTCTGAGGAGAAAATCCTGGGGTTGGCAAGTAGAAGTTTAAGATACCACTTTCCTTTATATTAATACATTTATATTCAATGCTGGAGAGTCTTTAAACTCATGCATTCCTCTTCCTGGATTCTTGGACTTGTTTCTCATAATGGTTTAAGAGGGAGCATTACGACCTGTCCCCAAACTAGGAAATGAAAAGCAAATAGCTGTCACTATTAATAGTCAGAAAGTGATTTAAAAGATTAGATAATAATTCCGTTGAACTGAGAGCTAATTTTTCTTCTCCAGGTAACACTCCATTTGGTTAAGGAAATAGAGACTCAAACAAATGAACAAATTGAAACTCCAGCTCCTAACCACGTTTCCTCACTCAGCATTAGGAGATCGGGGAGACCATGTTTGCAAGCTCCTGACTGGACCAGAGTCAGAGACTGCACTGCGGAGTGGGAGGAAGAGTGTGTAATGAGGCATCAGTGCCCAGTGAAGAAAAGAGAAAGATGAAAAAGAACAAGAATTAGCCCCTGGTGCAGCAGAACTCAGGAGACCTGCAAAGGCTAATTTCAAATGGCTGGAGCTCTTACATCTTAGGAATGAACTTGCTTCTTGATGCACTCGTAGTTCCCATTAATGTTAATGCTGCCAAGCCCACTGAGAAGAGAATAGAGCCCCTTACTTTGCTTTCATCAATTTACTTTTTGTTTTTTGGAGAAGGGAAAAATCTGGCTACCTTTATGAATTAAGACAGGAAACTACGATAATGTACAAATGCATTTAGGTTGGAAAAGAGAATAACCCATGAACCATAAATCTTACCCTAAGTACACAGAGAAGATGACAGCTCATGGAAAGCAGTAGCAAATATCCTCAGTGAAAGTCTATACAATGGTCTTTTACAATGATGAATTCAGAAAGTCGTATACATTTTTGGTTTTGGTACAATTCATGCACACATTCTGCCCCCATACATTCAAGTCAGAAAACTGTTGATGTCTCTATGGTAAATGTTTGGTCAACACTATCAGTATTTTCTACAAAGACAGAAACTATCACCCCAGAACCTTTCTTTGTAACTATTAGAATAATTCAATGACAGAATGAGAAGGCTTAGCTTCTCATTACTGAGAACTACTCTCACTACTGAACTACTGAGAATAGTTCAGTAGTGAAATGCCATTGAACAGATGTAAACTTCTTGGATATAGACAGTGGGCAAAGATGATCATTTCTAAAATATTCATACTGTAATCTCAGAATACACTAATTCAGGATGAATTTTGTAGGATGATAAAGGTGTGAATCTTGACTTTTTTCTTCGGTTCCATATGTTTCCATGTCTGCGTGATTTCAGTTAAGATCTTTGTGACATGGACGGTTGAGTATAGGCATGTGGTGGGAAAGACTAAGGCTGAAACATCTGTAGCAGAACCATTATCCTTTCAATAGACTTCTAGACTGGACTCTCATCAACTGCTCCCAGTAAGGCTCACTTTGAACCTAGGTGGGAACTCTGAGCCTCATGGCACTAATCCGCAATATTTTCTTTTTTCTGAATTAAGGGACATATTTTTCAGTGAGAGCTCTTGCTTTTAAACTATAACTGTTCATTCTAAAGTTAGATGCTGTCAATTCACCAAATTTTACAAAAATTAAATTAAAACTACTCGTGTGAATAAATATCCACATTTGATTACTTCAAGCCTGCACTTCAGGAATTTGTCCCACATCTACATAATCTTTAAACTGTTATTTTATTTCTGTTATTCAGTATTTAAACTTCATATTGCTTAAAAGTGATATGTATACACACACACACACACAAAAAAAAAAAAAAAACCTATCCTCTAAAATAAAGCAAAGTTCTACCTGAATGAGACAGAAATAAGGTTAGATAGTATAGTGCAGTCAAATGTCACTATGTAAAGTGAACTTAATAGTCAGACCTTCCCCAAAATGCTACAAATAGGCTATTCTATGCCATTAAAAATGTTATCTAAAATGCTCAAGTATCCAGATTTCTTGAGATATTTCTAAATCATCAGTGAGTTAACTATTAAATATTCCTAAAATCTAATTAGAGGTATAATTAACAAACAATAAACTATATGTATTTAAACTTGACAAGTTTTGACAGATGTATGTACCTGCGAAATCTTCATACCATCAAATATAACCAATATATCCATCACTCCCAAAACACTCCTTTCGTCCCTTCATAATATATCCTTTTCACCTCTCTTCTACCACCAATTCCCATACACAGGCAACTACTGATGTTTGTCACTACACGCTCATTTGCATTTCCTAGAATTTTATATAAATGGGATAGAATAATAATAGATATTCTCTTTTATCATCTGGTTTATATTACTGAGCATAATTATTTTGCAATTCATTCATGTTATAATGTGTATCAAAAGTTTATTCCTTTCTATGGCTGAGCAGCAGGATCTTATTTTGTGGATACGGCATATTCACCAGTGATGGATATTTGGGTCACTTCAGTTTTTGACTATTACAAATACAAATTTTATGAACAGTCAATATAAATCTTTGCTTTCATTTCTCTTGAAAAATTATCTTCAGGTGGAATGGTTGGGTCATATGGTTTGTATATGTTTAACTTTTTAAAGGAACTGTTAAATTATTTGTCTAAAGTAGCTTTGATCAGTTTTACATTACATTTACATTTTACATTAATAGTATATAAGAGTTTTCATTCGACCACCATCCTGGGACACATGTCATTATGATGTATGTAGTGGGATCTCATTGTGGTTTCAGTCTGCATTTCCCTAACACTAATGATTTTGAAAATCTTTTATGTGCTTTATTTCCATCAACATATTTTCACTGGGGAAATGATCATTCAAATGTTTTACCCATTTAAAAACCTGGTTGTCTGTTTTCTATTACAGAATTTTGAGAGTTCTTTATGTACTCAGGATAAAAGTCTGCCAGATGTATAAATTATAAATATTTTGGCCAGTCTGTTGCTGGTCTTCTCATTCACTTAACATAGATTTTCAAACAGCATCAATTCAGTCCAATTAATTACTTTTTTCTTAAGATTGGATAACGTATTTAATGTCATATTTAAGATACGTTGGCCTTCCTCAAGGTCACAAGTGTTCGCATGTATTTTCTTCTATAAATTATATAGTTTTAGGTTTTACATGTAGATCTATGATCCAGTTTAAGTTTTTTCTATGGTAAAGGTAAAAGGTACAGATCACAGTTATTTTTGCATACGAATATTCAATTTTTCTAGCACTATTTGTCAAAATGACTATTTTTTCATTATTGAATTAATTTTATAACTTTGTTTAAGGTCATTTAAGTATTTAAATCTATTTCATTGATAATATTTGTGTAATATTATACTAATGTCACACTGTCTCTATTGCTGTAGATATCAAATAATTCTTGAAATTATGCAGCAAGTCCTTTTTACATTTTCAAATTTTGTGGGCTATTCTAGGTACTTGCATTTTCATATGAATTTTAGAATCAACTTATCATTTTGTACCAAAAAAAGTCTGCAGGAATTTTGATTGGGATCATATTGAAACTACAGATGCATTTGGTGAGAATAATATCTGAATATTACTGAGTGTTCTGACCCATAAAAAATGGTATATATCTCTCCATTTATTTGTGTCCTTTTCAATTTCTCTCAATAATGTTTTACAGTTTTTAATGTATATATCTTTCATATCTCTTGCCATATTTGCCCTTAGGTATTTAATTAATTAAGGTATGCTACTGGCTCACTAAATTAAATATCTAATTGTTTGTAACATTGGTAGGAATACAAATGATTTTTGTGTATTTATCTTATATCCTGCAACTTTGCCACCTTCATTTACTAGTTCTAGTAATCTGTTATGGATTATTAGATTTTCAATGTAGATTATCATGTTGTAAGTGAATAATGGCAATTTTACTCCTTCTCATCCCATTCTAGAGACTATTATTTCTTTTCCTTACCTTGTTGCACTGGCTAGGACCTCTAGTTCAATGTTGAATTACAGAAAGTAAACATCTTTAACTTCTAATATCAAAAACAAGACAAAGATTTGGTTTTTCACTATAAAGTATGTTAGTGTAGGATTTTTGCAGATGTTCCTCATCAATTTGAGGAAGTTTTATTTTATGCCTAATTAGCTGAGCATTTTTACAAAGCACATATCTTGTTCAAAGCTTTCTATTTTCATTTCAGTGGTTTCTATTTCATTGACTTCTTTGATTTTTTTTGATTTTTATTTTTTCCTTTCTGCTCCTTATTATTATTTTTTTAAGATTTATTTATGCAGACAAGAACTGGGGTACAGGCCAGAGGTGCAGGGGGTGAGAAGATTCACCAGGGACAGAGTGGTGAACAGAACCGGCAGATTGACTGAAATGCACTGCTGAGGGGAGCAACAGGCTAGTGAGGGGAGGTCTGCTGCACCATGTGGGTAGCTCCATGACTGGCTGGGGGATCGAATTTGTGCTGCAGTGGTTGTGGATAACTTCATAGGTTGCGTCTTAACCCCTTGCGCCGCCAAGGAGGCCCTTTCTGCTCCTTATTTGGATTTTAAAAAATTTTGTATTGACTCTTTTTTTTGTTTGTTTTTTTTGTTTTTTATTTTCTATAGAGGCATATTTTATTTATTTGTTTGTTTTTTGTTTATACATGCACTGGGTACAGTCAGAAGCGTGGGAGGGTGAGAGAATTCACCAGAGCCAGAGCAGGGAGCTGAGCAGGCAGAAGGACCGAGGTACACTGTGAGGGGAGCAGAGGGCAGCAGGAGAGGTCTGCGCGCCGTGTGGGACCCTCCTCTGGTGGCCGGGGAGCAGCTGGGGATCGAACCGGCGCTGCAGAGGCTGCAGGCAGCTTCGCAACCCAGCGCTCAACTGCTGCGCCACCGGGGAGGCCCTGTATTGACTCTTTCTAGCTTCTTAAGATAGAAACTGATGTCATGATTTCAGAATTTTAATTTCTAACATAGGAATTCAGTGCTATAAACTTCCCCTTAACTACTGTTTTAGCAGTAGTCTGCAAATTATGGTATGTTGTATTTTCATTATTTCATATTTCTTTCCTTGATATTCCCTTTGAAATGAGTTATTTTTAACTATGTTAGCTTTCAAATATTTGGGGCTTTTCTAAAGATTTTTGTGTAATTTCTAATTTAACTCTCTTGTGATCCAAGAACATGCCTGTATTTCTTCAAACTTTTAAAATCTATTGAGACTTGTTTTATGACCTTGAATGATTTTTTTTGGCAAATTCTCTATAAAACTTGAAAAGAATGTGTATTTTACAGTTGTTTGGTGGAATTACTTTTTAAATAAATGTCAGTTGGGTCAAGTTGCTTATAGTGCTATTTAAATACTGATTCTCTATGAAAAAGGGGTATCAAAATCTCCAACTATAATGTGGATCTATTTATTTCTCCTAGAAGTTATATCAGTTTTGTTTTATATATTAGGTCTTGTAATTAAGTATATACATATTTGGAATTGATTTGGCGTTTTACTAAGTGATCCTCTTTTCCTTATGAAATGATCTTTATCTGTGGCTACATTCTTGGTTCTGACATATGTCTGACATTCACAATGCTATTCTTTTTATCAGTATTAGCATGGTATACCTTTTCACTTTCCATCTACGGTGTTCCTATATTTGAAATGTATTTCTTGTAGGCAGCATATCTTGCTTTTTTGTCCAATCTGATAATCTTTACCTTTTAATTTGAAATTTTATACTATTTAAATTTAATTTTTGTTGATATAACTGCATCTAAATACATTACCTTGCCATTTATTTTCTATTTCATTTGTTCCTTGGATCTCTTCCTTTCATCTTTTGGATTTACTATTTTTTTAAGATTATATATTATGTCCTTTGTCAGCTTAGCTATAACTTTTTTGTTATGTTATTTTGAGTTGTTTTAGGGGTGAGAGTATACATATTTTAATTTATCAAGTCCACTGTGAAGTGATAGCATGTCAGTTCATATAAAAGTTTTACAATATTTATGTATTTTCATCCCTTCTGAACTTTGTGCTAGTTTTTCATGCATCTTATTCTATACATGCCACAAATCCCTCATTTTGTTAATATGATTTTTGTTCACTTTGAATTTTTTAAAAAAGAATTTAAATCCTTAAAACATCATATTTACCATGTTGCCATTTATGGTCCTTTTCATCCCTTGTGAATATTTATATCTGGTATTTTTTTTCTGGGCATTGAATTCTAGGTTAACAACTTTTTTATCTTAGTATTTTAAAGACGTTGTTTCATAGCTTCCAATGAGAAATATGCTCTCATCATTATCTTTATTTCTCTGCAATTAAGGTCTTTTTTTTTCTTTGCTCTCCCCCTGGCTCTTTATAAGACTGTTTCTTTATCAGTGCTTTGAACACATTTAATTATAATGTGATTGGTATAATAGGTTTTTTTTTCCTTCCATGCCTTTGTTCTTGGAGTTCATTGGAATTCTTGGATTTGGGTTTATAGTTTATCAAATTTGGAAATATGTAGTCATTATTTATTTGTTCTTTCTCATTCTCCCTTTCCTCCTTTTCTTCAGGGACTTGCATACATTTTTGGATGTTTAAAGATATACCCCACCTTAATGTTTCTCTATTTTAAAAAGTATCTTATATTTACTTTTAATTTTAGATACTTCTGCTTGCTGTTTTCAAAATCCTAGGATTTTCTTCTGCAAAGTCTAATTTACTGTCAAAATTATCCACAAAGGATCATAAGAGAGTATTATGAACACCTGTATGACAATAAATTCGACAACCTAGAAGAAATGGACAGATTCTTAGAAACATATGTTCAAGAATGAATCAGGAAGAGAGAAGGCCTGAACAGTCAAATCATGAGTAAAGTAATTGAAACAGTAATCAAAAGCTCCCTGATAAATAAAAGTCCAGGATCAGACCGTTTCATTAGTGAATTCTGCCTAAATTTCAGAAGAACTAATACCCATCCTCCTTAAGTTCTTCCAAACAATGGAAAAGGAGAGAAAATTTCCAAACACATTTTATGAAGTCAACTGTGCCTTTCAAAAATAGTTTTGATCTATAAAAGTTAAATTTGAGTTTCTTTACATTATCTATGTCGACAAGATTTTATAACATGTGTAATAAACTAATAATGATTATTTTAATATCCTTGTTTACTAATTCTAATATGTGTGTCAGCATGGGTAAGTTTTGATAAACTGATTTATCCATTCATTCTGGGTTGCATTTTCATACTTCTTTCCATGTACAGTATTTTTGATTGGCTATAACACTATGAATATTACATTCTTGGGTCATAAGTATTCTTGTAGTCCTATAAATATTTTTGATATTTTTTCTGATTTTCTGTTAAATTATTTGGGAATAGTTTGATCTGTTTAGGTCTTTTAAGATTTACCAGTTAGAACTAGAACAGCTCTCAGACTAGGGCTCATTACTGAGTCAAGATCCTTTTGTAAATCTTCTACCTACTGCTTTATGAATCTTGATGTTTCCAGTCTGGTTTATAAAAACAGGCAGTGTTTACAACTCCATTTGGACATTAGACATTGTTACCTCTAATTGTATTGGACATTGTTACCTCCAATCTCTCAGATGGTCTTCCCCATTCTTGCATGATTCCCTCACATGCATGTACTGATCCAGTGGTCAGCTCGACATTCAAAGGTGACCCTTTGAAAATTTCTAGAATTCTTTAAGCATATCTCCCTCATCTGATTCCTCCCTTCCCCCTGTTAATTCTAGTCAACTAGGTCTCCAAACTCTCAGCTGTTTCCTCAAAACTTAGGTGGTTTCCCAGACAGTGTCAGGGATCAGCCCTCTGTTAGTGGCAGCAATCACAGGACTCACTTTTGTTTTCTACGTCACAGAGATCACTGTCCTTCAGTGTCCAATCATGAACTTGGAAAATTATACATATATATTATATTATATTATATATAATATATATACTATATTTTTTTCAGGTGGGATGATAAATCTAAGGCCTGTTACTCTTGATTGGAGGCAGAAATCCCACACTTACTATAAATGTGACAAGACCAAACTTTCTTTTTACTTAAGGTGAAATTTGTTTCTAAGAGAAACTGATGATGGCTAAAACATGATGATTATTTTTAAAAACCAAATATTAATTCTAAGTTTCTTTGTTGAAAAGCTGTAGTATTTTAGCACACATATCCAGCTAGCCCTAGAGAAGATTCTCTTGAATTGGCACCTAAAATTAAATATGTATCTGTCTTAAGCAAATAAATCACAAATAAGTCACTAAGAACCCTGAATGTCTTTATTTCTACACTCAAATTATGGATATCAAATTAAACATGATCTTCATGTCCAAGATGGTTTCTAGTTTGAAATAATTCTGGGACCATCTCTTTTCACTTTTGGTTTTAAAGTTGAAGGAAAAAATGCTTTGCCAAAAATACATGACAATTCACTTTGCAAGCTGAATTCTGTGCCATGGAAACTAACATAGAATCAAGGGCTGTATTCGGAATTACACTTCATCAAACTAAGGCTGGATCTGCCAACCTGGGGCACTGCCCGATTGTCATTTCCAGGAAAATGACGTGAGAAAATACTTTGAAGAGGGAAAATAATTATCCTCCTTCAAGAACTTCAAAGGTAGTCCTAGAAAATGAAAATGAATCCATTTCTCATGACATCAGGACCATATTATCAGCTGTGAACTTGTTTCACGACATAAATTCAGAGTGGATAGTCTATTTCTCTGAACCAGATGCATACAGTAAGGAAAGAAGTTATTCACCCTCTATCTTCAGGAGCGAGACAATGAAGCCAGGACAGGTGCTGAGTAGGATAGAAGAATATTATGCTTCTTTTATCCCACAGCTCCTTTTTTTCAGAATCTTCTAAAAAGTCAGGGCTTATGCCAGGACACACTGCTCATGGTCTCACCTTTCCTACCTTCCAGGTCCAGCTAAAATCATACCACTACTCATGAAGTCTTTTCCAAACAGGTCACCTTTCACTGCTCTTTCTTATTTATTTAATAGTTCAGATGATCTAACTCTAAAGTATATATTTTGGTGTTTGACCTTATACTGTTTGGAATTTTTTTCTATGTTTATAGTTGTTGTTTTATTAATGAACTGGTGAGCTACTTTAGGTCAGAGAGTATAAATTAATTTTCCCTACATATCTTGCTGTGTCTAGTAATATATTTGCAATTTTCCTTGTTATCCTTTACTTATTAGTATTTATATAATTATGGCAGGTCAACTAAGCTCTATTTAGTACAAAGAATTTTAATCTATATAATTTGGAGTTTAGATTAACAACTTCACATGGTTCTTTATGATGCAAAAATTTCCAATAATATTGATTCTATATAAAATTCCATTCATTCAATTTATATTTGTTGATCCCAAAACTGTGCCAAGAACTAATGATAGGCGCTATATTAATAAAGATGAATAAGACAGAACTCATAATTTAGGGGAAGGGGAAGGAATTGGTTAAGGGGCAGATATATGTGGATCTATAAAAATTCAGCATAGGTGGAAAGAATACATTAAGAGAATATTTAATCAGCTTTGAAGCTGACTTACAAATTCCATTGGCAATCTGACCTTGGGGGAGTGGAGTTTGATTTGGTTATTTAACTAGGATGGTCATGAAGTCAGCTAATAATACTAGTCAGACAATTCTTCTGAAGATTTAATATTTAGTTATATTATGGATAATATGAGCCTTCACAGAAGAAATGTTCCTATGAACATATTCAGAATAGTTCTTTCGATCACTAAAAAATAGAAAATAAACATCCATATTTGTTCTGTACAAATATGTAAGAGGAGGTATTATGGTTTTGGGAAAAATTATAACCTCTAAGGGAATGAGACCTTAAAGGGTAGTGGAGGACCTTTTTACTTAACCTTCCTAAAAACTATCAGTATCTAGAGATTCCAGACCTTCTCAGTGTCATCAATCCATTTCTCATAGAGCCAAAATTTTATTTTTCATTAATAATCACTCTTCAATGACTAAGAGGTGTTCTTGTGTTGACCTTATGCCCTTTATCAGTTCCACAAATAACTAATTAACCTCCTCAACAAAAGTCAGCACGAAAACAGAAGGAAGCTTCTGTGAACAAGCTTCACAGATCTGAGTCAAGATCTCCTGAGTGAGCTCTACAAAGCTTCCTCTCTCTTCATAGAGTTCTCTGCAGAATTAAATGCTTATTGACTTCACACTAATATCCATTTAGTAATCTGCCGTTTTTGTTTGTTTTAATATAGCACTCAGTTTTACAGTAGAGGGGAATTATGCAGTTTAGAAGTATGAATATTAAAAAAGGATTTAATTAAATCTGTTGCCTGAAACCTCTGTCTAAAGCTATAATGACAAATTTAGTCCATATTTATTATGGTGCACAGGGGACCTTAACCAGATCATTAGTTTATATGCCTTACTCAGTAGTGAAGTTCTAAAACTTTACATTTTGCATATTATTACATTATTCATTTTTCCAACTAGGCATAAAATATGACTTCCCATGAGTACAATACCTAATTCTTCAAAATATACAAAGATAGCAATAAAATGATTAAATTACAACTCTTACATCTGTTCTTCTTGTCTGATTATAAATTAAAATGTTTCAAAACAGGAGAAAACAATTCAGGTAACAAATGGATTTAAACTGTTCAACTTCTCATAGATTGGGAAGCAAATAAATACAGACACATAAACATAAGAGACAGACACACAGACATGCAAAATCATGGAAAGATGCCCACGTAAAGCTGGATTTCTTCTCACTTTCCATGACTCCCAGTACCTGCTAAAAACATCTGCCTGATAAGAGACTGCAATAACTTCAATGCACTCTCTTCCACTGATGACATGAAGTTTAAACTAGCGAATGGAGGTGCCAATATCTGAGAGATAACTGAATGAGATTATAGTGTATATAAAATACCCTTTATTTTAAAGCCAAACTATAAAATGTTATGTCTGCCAGGAGGAAAATATTTAATGCCATTCTAATCCATTAGCTATCACTGCAAAATGCTGCCTTGTGTTTCTTTAACAATCACACATTAACTCATGGTTAATTTAATGATGGAAATAGGCATAGGCATAAGCTACCCTGAACATATTTTTGGTATAATCTGTGAAGTCATCAACCATTTCAGATAATGCAGTCATTATCCACAAAACACAAACTTAAAAACACCCATTAATTGTCACCGATGAGGCCATCCATTTGAATTTAACTTATGACAGTCTCAATGCCAAAAAAATGTACAATGTTATTATTTTTTTAATATGTAGTAACCTAACATACGCAACTTTGCAATCCTGGAATTTGTACTTCAGGGGTCAAGGTTCATACATCTGCATTTAATTCATGACATTTTCTTCAAAGTCTACTGTTTAAGAGATGTTATCTTGATTGTAAAACACTAGATTTTAGATACCTCAAGAGATGAAAATATCATATTAGTCTATCAAAACTATTCACATGCACGATTCTTATATAAATCAGAAATATTATGTGCAAAGTCAAAGAGAGACAAACAATTGACTATGCCAAGGACTCATTTTTATATTAAGCACAGATGGAAGAATGGGTTGCAGAACTTTGGCCAAGACAGGAAAACTGGAATGTTAGCAGTAGTTCTTCGGAAAAGGCAACTAGGACTAAGAAATATATAGATCAGTATAAAGGAGCTTTCAATCAATGGGAATGTGTTGGCCTCAGACGTAGAAGACTACTGGAAAAGGAGTGAGAGCAGGTTTCCTACTCAGTCAACAGTGACAACGCACTCTTCAAGAGAAAAACTTCACATTCACCAGCAACTCACAGTATTTGAAAGAACCTGACATCTAGTTTGTTTTGGCTTTACTCCCCAGAGATAGCAATAGAATTAGGAGAAACTGAGGCTCAGTATATAGGCAACTTTGCAGGAAGCACAGATACATTTTTTTTTCAATGAGGAGTTCTACAGATTTTCAGATTTTTTTTTAAAGAATTAAATTTGAAAACAAGTTAATAAATTATTTTGTTCCCCTTCGAAACAGGGCTACACACACATAAAACTCTAACTCAGGGCAGCTACGTATCTACTCTTTGAAAGAACAGATGCTTTTGTGTTTTCAGATGATCACCACACGGTAGTAAGCCTAATTCTGAAAGAACTCAAACAACCCCCAGTTGAAAATCTCCTGAGCCTAACACAGCTTCCGGAGCCATGGGTTTCTCAAGTAATTGGAGTAGAATTAACAAGGTAAGGTTTGCTCATTTTGTGAATATTTTCCCACAGATATATGATGAAGAGAGTCAGCAAAATAATCCAGAACTCCTGAATCAACTGAGTTGCCATGAAACACTTTGTTTTCTTCTATCACAAATGGATGTATTTACGTTAGATGAAAATTACGCTTTATGTTTCCCAGGACATACGTCTTCCAGATAAATTTTACGGTGTTATTACAAAAAAGCTTTTTTTTTTTTTGTTTTTGTATTATGACTGCTTCAACCACAAACTGAAGCACACGAAATGAACAGCCATACAAGCTGAAATGATTGAGACCTTTCCCAGTTACTCAACTGAATATGAGGAAGCTACAGTGCCCTCAAGATTGAACTCACTGCTAGGAAAACAGTCCATAGTTGATACTGTGGAAAAGAGGAATCTAAAAGACACTCTCAGAAAAGACAGAAAGGGAGACAGGGAGAGTGGGAGAGGGAGAGGTGGAAGTGGGGGCGGGCTGGAGGGGATAAGAGAGAGGGTGGGCAGAGACAGTGACAGAGAGGGAGGACAGGCTTGTTTGGAACAAATGAAATCTATAATCTTTCAAAAGGAATATACTGTAGTTTGGTCCAATAGTCCTATTCAAAAACCACCTTTGATTTATATAATAATCTGCAGATATCCAGCCCCACCCCCCAATCTGTAGGGAACAACATCCCACCAACACCAACTCTGGCTTCATTACAGGACATCCCCCTATAAATAAAATCTAGATCTGGCCTCTGTCCACTGCTTTTCTAAATGAGCCCAGCCAGCCTGGCCCATGTTTTTTCATTTCATTTTCTGGAGCCAAATGACTACCATCTGCTGTCATGAAGCTGTCACACAATCAGTAATGGAAGATTTCTAAGGAATATAATGGCTGAAGAATGAATATATGACAGTCCAGCTCCCATCTAGTGGGAAGAGAACAGCAACCCATTTGAAAAGAAACAGCAGTGTGTTCTCCCACTTCTCAGCAAGTGCATTGTAATACAAATCTTTATTTGGACTCAAGACGTTGACAGGTCAATTGAACAGAATAAGTCTAGTTTATGATGCAGTTGTCAGAACTGGTTAAAGCAGGAGTCTGTTTACCGACGTCCTGAGATATTCCAACAATTTTTCTTGCAAACCAGCACCTTGAGGTTAATTACTTTACCAATTTGAGTAAATGGCAAGCCATATTCCCATCTGTCTCCATTAGTTCCCCACTATTTCTCAATTTATGATGACTGAGGTCAAGGCTGTGGTACAAAAGAAGAAGTAATAAAGCATGAATGGAGTAATTTTCTGTTTATACAAATGTGGTAACCACAGCATAAATAAGGCAAAGACATTCTGAACGTGCATATTCTTAGCTTTGAAACCTCTGGATGCTAACTATATTTACAGTAAATGTGTTTCCTAATTTGGAAGTATAAAACAAATACAAGTGACAAACTGCGCTTTCCAAATTTATGGGCTGCAAGTTAAACTCCCATATCACAGGCAGCAGGACTTTGGCTGAGACCAGAAGAAGCCAAATCATAAAAAGATTTCTGAAAGGACTAGAACAGTTGAATTCTCTTCAGCTTCCATGTTCATCAAAAATAAGTTCTTCGGGAAAGAAAGGTTAGACTTTATGTAAGCACATAAGGTATCAGTAAGTCTTTTCATGTGACACAAATATTTCCCTCTATAAATTTCGTGTTGGAATCCTTTAAGATCTATCTAAAAGGGTGACAATGAAAAAATGTAGGTATGGCTTTTTTCTTTTCTCTTATCTCTTGCTTCCTCCCTCTTCCTCCCTTTCTTTTTCTCTCTTGTTCTAATCATTATCAAACATAAAAAATTATGATCATTTTTATGAAACTAAATCCTATATATATTTTAACTTTGAATTTCACACATTATTTAGTTATTCAAAACAAGTCTTTAATATAGAATTTAAGAAGAAAGATAGCCATTTTCTTCAGTCTATTAATAGATATGACAGATTGATATGTTTTTATCTAATCTGCTTTTCTCAAACACTAACAGTTATAAAAAAAAAAAGAGGAAGTGAAGATAAATTTTTGGCCATTTGCCACAAATGGTCAAAGTGATTATTAATTAAGTACCACAATAAAATAGATTTTACAGCAAATGAGGCATAAGACCTATATTTCACAATAAAGGATTTAAAACAGAATGGAAGTGAAACTACTGCGCCACAATGACTGGAAAGTTATAGACGGACATTGTCATTCACGAGGCACAGGTTCAAAGAAAATCAGTTTGGAGGAAAAGATAGCAAGAAAACATTTTCTTAACTTACAATGGGCTACATGGGATAACAGGATTTCTTCTCACCTTTCAGATGGACTTTTAGGCAAATGGAATGGTTTTCCTCTGCCTGCTCTCTGGAACCTAAGTTCCTTTGGCTTTCCGGAATCCTCT
Organism: Talpa europaea; assembly: GCF_964194135.1. Taxonomy (NCBI): domain Eukaryota; kingdom Metazoa; phylum Chordata; class Mammalia; order Eulipotyphla; family Talpidae; genus Talpa; species Talpa europaea. The sequence continues at coordinate 70,346,508 of NC_140075.1, read as the reverse complement.
GTGTGTCTTCTGCCCTGCTTACCTTCCGCCTCCCTTCCTTCCCCTGACACCATGGAACAACAGCTACTATTCATTTGGGGGTAAAAAGCAAAGTCTTCCAACATTCTGGATTTTCTTTCTCATCACTAATGAGATGAGAAAGGCAACCAAAATCCATGCTGAAAATCCTCTGACTCTCCTTGGCCCATCAAGACACATTCCTCTTGCTGAGGCCAGACCCATCCCCAGGGAGACTTTCTCAGGGCTGAGTCCTAAGGAGGATTGTGTTTCCTCCCAGGCAGAAAGTTGGGGAGGCAGAAGCCTGGATCCAGGGCCCCTCTAATTTTAAGAGAAGAAAAGGGGGCAGTGTGGCTAAGTAGAGGGATAAGAGGAGAGATGCAGAAAGTTGTGGAAAGCATTCTTGCATCATTTGTGGGACAACGCAAGAGTAATTAATGAGTGGAAGAAGCTAATCCTAAGACTTCGCAAAATAGTTTAAAAGCAGATAAAGAGACCACTCATTTGACCAAAGTATATTTTAGCTCTGACCAGGTAACAGATGCGCAACATTCAGAGATGAAAAGAGACTCTTGTCCCTGAAGATTGGCAAGTTTTGTCCTAATCTAATGGGCAAAACAGACAAGACAAGACAACATCATAATGTGGTGTGAAGTATGTTAAGAGGAAAGTGCAGGCTCCGTGTTCGCTTATGGATGAGGCACCTAAGTCCACTTTGGGAGGTCTGTGGAGTGGAGCCAACCTGCTGGTAGCATCTTTGCACACGAATGCTCTGCACTTCCCAATATTCTGTCACCTCCATTGATACATATTTCTTTTTAAGTTGCAAAAATTCCCAAAAAGGGTAAAAGAGGACTATCTTTTGTGTATCTTTTGTCTTCTAATGTGAATTCATTTAAACACGATAAAACAAGACATAGAAGAAACCTCAGAAGTAGTCTAGCTCCATGCCATTGTACTGAAGAGGCACCTGCAGCCTGGGAGGTTGGGAAAAGCAGAATGTTCTGGGGGACTCCTGGGGCCTGCCTGCTGCAGAGGAGGAGCCCGGAGCTGGCTGGCATCATCTGCGGTCTCACCACACATGGATTGGTGCCGGCGGCAATAACGCTCCTCACATCCAACTGCATTGTTTTGGGCCTTGTCTTTTCTTGCCATTCATAATATTTCCTCCTGATTTTTCTTTTTTTTTCCAATATAAAAATGTGCCCTGAACATTTCCCATGTGTCATGCACTGTGATGAGGGCTATTAGCCTTTATCTTATTTATTTTACACATTTATCTCTCTTAATAAATTGTACACTTTTATGGGTAAATTGTAAAGTATGTGAATTATATCTCAAAGTTGCCAGAGAGGTGAAAGTAGAGGGATGAAAAGCAAAGAAATGTAGAGGGATGAAAGTAAAGAAATGAAGAAAGAGTCAGAAACATGATGGCATAGGATAAAGGGATAAAGGTAAACACGCACGGAAGAGCAGGGCTGAAAGGGATACACATCCACGATCCCTAACCACAGATTCTGAAATCTAAAATACTCTCACAACTTAGTTTTCTGTTGACTCATATAGAATCTAAACAGACCTATACTAACTTGTCAATAGGGTGTACTTAAAATTGACATTAGATTATATAGAATCGTTCTTTTCTACTTAGACTGGTTAGTCCAGATTGGACATGCTGCCCTACACTCTGCTAAGGGGATTTACAGTTAGGTATATGCACTATATTACTGTTCCACAATCTAAAAAAATTCTAAAACAGATTGATGCCAAAAACCTTGGTTTGGGGATTAGAAATCTCCAGTAGTAAAGATAGAGTCTTAATTTTGAATGTGGCCCTATCTTGTTTTTCCAAAGAAGTTTTAAGCTCTCAAATACAGGGGTCCCATTTTAAATGTCTCTGTATTTAAGGTATTTTAGCAACTTTCAAGGTCTTCTAAATACCTAATTGATTTAATCAATGAATATGCATGACTGTCAATATGATGAAGTTGGTTATCTTTTTTGGAGGGGTGGATGTTTTCAGGGAGAACAGAGAAGATAACTAATTTTTATAGCGGTCAACAGTCTAGGCCACTTACTCCAAGAGGGTACCCCTGATCTAATCCATATGAGAGATGAGAAGAATCTGGCTTGTAATGTCATTTAAAAACTACACATAATTTCTGATTTCCCAGAGGTCAATCAAGCAACCTGTCACTTTCTTCTATATGTAAAAACTGGTATAGTAGTACTCCATCTGTCTCCTAGCAATCTTGTGAAGCTAAAACAAGAAATACCAAGTTCGGTAAGGGTGCTAGGAAGTAAGACATTCTTAGATACAGTGGTGTTCTCATAATGTATACATTACCTCAAGCAATGGGGCCAGTCCAGAGATTATTCTTTTTCTACTTGTGGATTTTCTCTCTCTGGGCAGTCCCATTATTTCCAGGTTAAAGGGTATGCTATACATTTTCTCTAGAGAAGAAACTATGAAGGTAATGAGCTGAGGCTGAGAGATTTAACTGTGCTTAGGTAAACTGCAGTGACACAAAGTTCAGGGTTTTGGGGAACGTACCTAATTAGATGTAGTAGATAGAAAAATTTCTACAAGATGGCTTCCCACCAGTATAATTAAGCTGTGCGAATCAAATGAGATTAGGCTGGTAAGACACAGAAAGGGCTGGAACACTACAGCCTAAGGCATCTCTCAGGAATCTGCTTGAGCTCCTGAGAGCTGACACTGGGGGTCTATATGTCGTCAATTGTGTTAGTAGTTGGATGTAGAGCATTTACCACTCACATACAGCCAGACTCTTGTGCTTCCCAAGGCAAACGCTTTCTCTTTAGCTGACAACTCTGTTTTTCTACTCCAAAGTCCAACCGTATGGGACAGACAGGTACAAACATTTGCATAGAACAGCTATAGGACAGGACTGTGCGTCAAGAGTCATGATGAAAATCAACAATCAATTTTTTAAAAAGTCACTAAATGCACAGATCAAAATAGATAAGGGTGGGGTGACAGGCAAAATTGGTGCTACAGTTTCAGTCTTTTTAGACTGCTGGCAAGGATTGATGAGTTGTGTTTCCATTAGAATGGGGAGAGTTCATCTTAAAAGAAAGGGGGGGGGGGTGCAAAGAAGAGATGCTTCTTAGGAAGCCAAGGAGGATCTTCAATATCAGTTGTAGAAAAACTCTTATTCATAATTCTTTCCACATGGGGTAGAAGGAGGGCAGTAACCTGCTCTGGGTGGTACTTCTACCCAAGCTTTTCTCTTAACAGAAATACCAGTGACACCAAACACCTCTGGACCATGAAGTCAGAGCCCTACCTGCCATGCACACTGCAGCCTCTACAGTGTCTGCCCAATGGGAGATGCTCAATAAATATTTTTGGAATACAAACAAATGAATGAATGAAAACAATGAATGGATGGAGAATAATACCTGCAAGTCCATCCTAGTCACCTGAAACTAGATAAAAGCAGAAGGCTGGCTACAAATGACAAAGATACAGTGGTGCCATTTCCCAGGTCCCATTCTCCATTCAGCTTACATCAACAGAGGGGGCCTTGGTGTGGACTGGGGGCTTGCTCCTCAGGCCTGGTGCAACTGGGATTTCCTGTTCTAAATATTATACTAAGCTCACTGCTGTTTCGTTATTATGGCAGATGGCTGGGCCCTGAGTATTTGTAAAAACAAAAATGGCCCTCTTACATTTGCCAGCAACACATGGATTTAGTCTCAATCCCTTTAATATCCTTCTCTGAAAGCTTCTGCCAGTCACCCTCCACTTCTACAGGTTTCATTCACCTTGACAATGAGGAGATAAAGACTAAGTGGTTCACATGTCAAAAATCCACAGCGGCCAGCCTTATTTGTATATGTCTAAACACTGAAAGACACCCAAGATAATAAATGAAAAAATATGACTTGAGTGATCACAGATCATTACTGCTCAATGTTAGAACTGGAAAGCGTCACATGGCCAATGAGTGTCCAAAAGTTCATTTGGTGGTTATCCTTTTGTCTTTTTTACATAGCAAATAACATAACAGTTGAAATTTTCTGTTCACGGGTTTTTTTGGTGAGCTTTTGAACTAATTATAAAAATAACCTGCATTTTTATCCCCAGAGAAAAGTGACATGGAACAACTTGGGCCTCTCTACTTTGCTCCTGGGGTCTGTTCTAAATCCCAGCACATTTGGGTTTTATCACTGCATGTGTGGTTTTCTCATCTTGCTGATACTTTCCAAACCACCTACAACCCAAAGAATTTACTTTCCTCTAGTGGAAAGTGTTCCTTGCCTCTGTAAATTCATGGATAAATGTCCATCATCATCTTAATAAAACATTCCATGGCAAAATTTTCTTAATAGAATTAAACCGCTAATTTCTGCAATTAAGATTAACTCCTGAAAGTGAAATAGGGCACTTTCCCAACCTTGGAAACAGATACTTTCTAATCAGTTGCATTCTAGTAATTAGCAGCTAAACCATGATCAAATAATTACACTATGGTCAAGAGGTCAAGGTCCTAGAATTTCATTTGAGACAGAGTTCAAATCTTTATAAAAGTGTGATTGTAAAACCCCTAACTTCATAGTAGCTGGTGGTAGGAAAGACTGGATCAGAAACTATAAATGCACTTGAAGCAATGCTTTAACTCAAGGTCACTGGCCTGGGCTGAGAACACTTAAATTGTAATCAAGGCCACTCACTGAACCATGAGTAATTTTAGGCAAGTTTCCCGGGTATGTGCTGACGTAACCAAGAACCTCATCCTGCTTGCCTGGCATGGAAATCAGCAGTTAGATTGAAATATTTGAAGGTTACTGTCCAAAGGAAGTACTTTTTACCATCTTCTGGCCATTTTAGCTTCTTATATTGATTATTCTTCATAATTTTCATAAGTGTATTCAACTACAAATAGAATTTAATTCCACTGCTCCCCCCCACCCTGTGTTTCAGGGTCAGAGAGATGGTCCCCATGCAAGTGACAAGTGACTCTACTGAATAAAAGACAGATGATGTTCAATTAGAAAAAGTCATAAATTTGGCCTTATATAAATAAAAAGAACACTCTTCTGAAGGAGAAATAAACTAGAAAATGCCCTTTAAATAAATCTGACATTGTGTCTCAAATATTAACAAAAAGACGTTTCAATACATTTCCTTTTAGCTACATGTTTTTGCGGGCATGAAGACAAAAGCAAAATGCATTTCTCACAGTATACTAGGGGCTTGAGAAAGAAGATCTTATAGCAGTGGTTTTTATTAAATAAGAAAACCAGCCTGAGTATAAGAGACAAGGAGATGTTCCCTCCCCCATCCTGATCCACACTGTAAGCTTAATCATCAAAAAATCTAGTTATGATAATATCAAATTAGGAAAAGAGTCTCTCGTAGCTTTCAGAAAAGCTATAAGCTGTTATCAGCAGAAGGAATTAAGTAGTAAAAAGGAAAGTGAGAAGTAAAAGTTCCCAAGATGAAGCATCTGACAGGTTGAGAAATTAAACTAAGTCCTTATGTTGGGGAGACTTGGGTCTGTGGGAGTCTTGAAACATCAAGCATCCACAGCTGAATTTCTGCAAATTCTTTGCTAGCAGGTGGTGCCAACATGGAATCTGACTGCCGAAGGACATTTGGATCTGCCCTGCATCTGGGAGGATTACAGAGGGAACTTTGGTCTTGGAGACAATATGTTCACATCACACCTGCTTTCAGCTGCCACAGGCTACAGTGTGGCCCAAGGAGGAGTCATTTTAGAGCCATAGGAACTTTGGATTCAACCTCTAATTTGCAAAGTGCATCTGCTTTATAGACCCGTTTGACAGCAGTTCCATAATTAGAAAAACATGCCTTATATTTTCACACTCCCCAAACCATAAAAAAAAATCTGGCTTTATTTTTAAAACACTAATTACATGATGGGGGGAAAAACCTTAGTTTCAGGGAATACATTCAACTAAGACAAATAATTTGTAAACAGCTTAACAAAATTTCTCTGGTAGCAGGGAAAACAAGTGATGTGGTAAACTGGATTAAGGAAACATTTGTGCCCAAGATGTTGAGTTAGTCTGCATACTGGATTCATCGAAGTTCTGTATGTAGTGTTCCTTAAAATAGCCAGTGGAGCTTTCATTGTGGAAGTTATGGAACTTATATTTTAATTTTGGTGACAGATCTTTTGGGGAACTCTAATTTGTTGGGATTAAAGAGAGCCAGTCAAAGTAAAAACCTTAAAATAAGTTCCAAAAATCTTTTCATGAGAAAAGATATTCTACTGTTGTACATGGAAATCAGAATTTTAAGGAGAATATAGTTAGTGATTTGTTCCTAATGGACTAAGAGTTTCTTAAATGGGATGATGATGATGATGATGATGATGATGAGATGATGATGATAGACACTATGCTAAATGTGTTATATGAATTATCTCTGGTAAATAGCACAGCAGTTCTATGAAGTAGAATCCACTTTAATTACCATTTTACAGATGAGGGTATTAAAACACGCAAAGTACATAACCTCCCAATGTTATGAGACCTTGTTTCTAGGGTGTTTTATGATAGTCCCTTAATAAATATTCCTAAGATCCACTGTTAGGTACCTCATAACCACTCACCCCATGATTCTCTAAATGACAACAGAAAAATTTATCATTTCTGATTATCACAGACATTAGGACATGACCCATCACAGTCTATAACTAAAAATACAATCAACATGAAAATTTACAAATACGATTTAAAAAAAGATGTCCAGGGACTACAAAGAGATGTTCTGATTTTTAAGTCACTGAATGTTATGTCCTAGGGTAGTCCATTGAAATTTTTACCTGGGTTTCAAAGCCCACATTTTGAGACTTTTATGCTGCATCAAAAATGCATTAAGCACCAGCATGATTCTCAGTGGAGAAGTAAAAGAAATTATGAGTAGGTAAACCCTTTGGAACAATGACATTTGTTCTGATAATGGGTTAGCATTACACAGCTTAAGATTCCTATAAAAGCAGTGTATTTCTGATTTACGTAGTTTTTGTTTTTCACTCACAAGGTAGATTTTTGTTTTCAGTTTCCTAAGAAATCACCAAATTCAGAAAGGATGATAGGTGTATTTCAACAAAGAATCAAACTCCTTCTGTTATATTTAGTTTTCACATATTTGCGAAAACGGATAGAAAACAGATGCACAGAAATGTGACAAAACCACCTTATGAAGAGAGAACTCCCCAGCAGGGTCAGGATGGGGGAGTTGAGCTTTCAACTATTGGTGTATAGGGGTGTCCTTTTAAGTCTCTGAACTTCCAACCGTATTATCCTTATGTTCCCTTCAATATCTCCTCTCTACACACCACTCCACATTGCTGCTTCTACCCTCTCTTCATTATTTGTCAGATTTACCCAATTCTTTTGAGATTTAAGTGGCCACAATACTCTAGGACAGACTCCCTAACTACTCACATGTATTTCTGGAATACAGGCTCCATTCTGGTCTTTCCTATGATAATTTCTTTCTTGCATTTCATCCTCTATCCAGTTTGCTTTAACAAACTGACTCCAGCATATTACTTAGACGAAAGCAAAAAATATCAACTTTGTGGCTTCGTGTTCTGCCTTTTTCCCCTTATGAATCTGCTTGCCTCTTCTTCCAAAGCTTATGTCTTAACTACTGAACATTAACTTTTTCTACTTTTCTAGCTTGGATGCTTCAGCACTTTATTCCTTACATCTAGAAAACCTTTACACTGCCTTCTTCCACCATTTCACCTTCTTCTACTTTGGCTCATCCCATATTATAACAACTCAACCTAATCAAGTCTTTAACTACATATTCAGGTAAGACCCTATGTGTGCATGTTTATATGTAATCCTATGTCTTCAGTTACTATTTGCTTTTTCTAAAGGGACTGTGAACTCCTGAAGGTCAACGCCAGGTTCTAAAACTATTGTCATTACATAGGAAGTACTCAAAATGTGCTTTCAAATTATTTGTAGATAATGTTTTAATGGAGCCACTCCACTACTCTGGATATGGGTATTTTTCATGAACCTCTAAAGTCTCTGGGTATGTTAAATGAAATAAGTCAGGAGAAAGTCAAATATCAGATGTGGGATATAAAGAAAGAAGACAAAGGAACAGATAAAACTAAACTGAAAGAAACCCTAGAAATTGGGCTGTAGAACTGAGGCTACCAGTGGAGGGAAAGTGAGTGTGCATAGTAGAGGGAAGAGGATTGTGGTGAAGGACAATGGAAGCTTCAATAGTGGGAGCAGTGTGGCAATGTACACTGAGGAAGAGTCATCCTATATCTTGAATCATACACAGTGTAGTAAACCAATGTTACCTCAAAAAAAGAAAAATCCAAGCAAGAAAAAAAAAAAGACTGGCTATTATGAATACACATTATTCCATCAAAATATAGCATTCTGTTGGTTAGGAGTTTCTTTAGGACTGAGCAGTCCTTGTCCTATCAACCTCTTTCCTTAGAAATGGAAATTAAATGTTCAAACATTTGAATCAAGCTGCTATACTCTCAGTTCTTTAAATTATCAGCGTATGAGTTTTAAGCAGATTTTTAAATTTGAAAATGTGAAAAATGCCTCCTTGTAGCCCTTGCTCATCTCTATTGATCCATTTTTATATCTTTCCATTTATAAAGAGGGCTCATGAAGTCTTTCCTTCTGGGGACATATACATTTCTGTTGAAGCCCATATATACTTCTCCTTAAAATGATATCTTTATAAAGGACTGATCACAAAAATCTACAAAGAGCTGATGAGACTCAACAAAAACAAAGAAAATAATCCAGTCAAAAAACGGGCAGAAGAGCTAAAAAGAAACTTCTCTGAAGAGGAAATGCAAACGGCCAACAGGCATATGAAAAAAATGTTCAACATCACTTGTCATCAGGGAAATGCAACTCAAAACTACAAAGAGATACCATCTCATACCCGTGAGAATGGCACATATTAAAAAAAACTAGCAACAACAAATGTTGGCGAGGGTGTGGAGAAAAAAGAACTCTCCTGCAATGTTGGTGGGAGTGCAAACTGTTCCAACCACTATGGAGAGCTGTGTGGAGATTTCTTGACCTACTAAACATAGAGCTTCCATATGATCCAGCAATTCCACTCCTAGGTATTTACCCAAAGGACACAGAAACATCAATTCCAAAGAGCACCTGCACCCCTATGTTTATAGCAGCACTGTTTACAATAGCTAAGCTTTGGAAACAACGCAAATGCCCAAAACTAGATGACTGGTCAAGAAGATGTGGTACATATACACCATGGAATATTACTCAGCATTCAAAAAAGATAAACACATGCAATTTGCAGCAACATGGATGGAGCTGGAAGGGATCATGCTCAGTGAAATAAGCCAGAAAGAAAAAGAAAAATACCGGATGGTCTCACTCATAGCAGGAATCTAGAAAACTTAAATAAGGGACCAGGAAAAAGAATAACTATAGGAAAGAAAATATCAAAATCAACAAACAACTATGAACCAGAGACACTCTGTGGGGGGTGGGCGGCAGGGAAAGGAGAGATTGAGGTCAAAATAAGGGGGTTGTAATTGTATGGAGAATATAAAAATTCAATTTAAATTAAAAAAAGAAAAAAAACAGTTGTCAAACCATTTGAATTTTGTAATTGTAGCTAAGAGGTGATGGAAATATAACAAGCACTGATTAAGAGAATCAAGGGACAGGATTACAATTGGTAAAATGTGGTTTCGTTATTATTCTACATTTACCATGTTGTCTGGGTCAAGGCCTTAAAACCATTAACCTTAAAGTCCATTATCCTCACCTACTTTCTCAGACTTGACTGAGACATTAACAGTAAACATTACATACAAGAAAAAAAAAAGATATCTTTAAATGCATCAAACGTCAGGATTACCAAGGAAAATAATTACACTGAGATTGTCATCAAAATATCAAAAAACCCTCCATGATGTAGTGATACGTGTGCTTCTTTATTAATAATAGTTTCTACTGTTGGGTCTAATCATTGAAAGATTCAGAGTAGTGATATTCCAAAATACACCGAAGAAGAGTACCATGATATAAAAATATACACTTTTGGGGGGAAATGTTACTGTGGTTTATAGTCTTGCATTCATAAGAGGAAGAGATGCTAAATTTCAACTAGAGATTAGTGAAATAAAGTTATGAAATTTATCCCAGTCAAATTCTTTAACCCTTAATTCTATCTACATACTCCACGTTGGAGAATGGATTCCAAATTAACAGCCCTTGAACTCTGAAGAGGGTTAACTTTCCGTATTTTTGTAACTATTCTCAACTTTTAAAAAATGCACTACTATTCTTAAACTGCTATATTTAGGGTTTCAAAGTGTTATTTGCATTCTGACCCTTTCCTTTCTGACTACACATGTATAGTTTCTTAAACATTTTTAAAGTTTCTCTCAAAACAAGGTGTTGTTCTCCTTTTCAATAAATTCTAACATGGGGGAAAAAAGGGAATGTTTTCTCCACTGTGGAGAGGCAGGTTTGCACTATACATAAACATTCACTAGATGAAGTATGAAGTATTAATAATTGATATGCCATTAGCTCATCTTTTCCTTCATAGGTCAACTCTTGGGGGATTATTTTATAAATTGTTTGCTGAAAGACATTTCATATCTTTATTAAAAGGCCACTAAGCAGGGATATTTATGCATACCAAGGGAGAATTTTATATAGTCACCCATATTTCTTTTTCCATTTTGAGTCACTTTCAGCTTGCAAGTCCCTGTTGCCCCAAACCAGATACACTGTAAACAAGATTGGAACCCTCAACAGGGCAGGTTTATATGAATTTTTTATCTGTCACTGGTCACACAAAGCATAGTTCTTAACTCATTTTTTTCCTCTGTCCTAAAGCAAACCTGAAAATGACCTTTTTCAATTACACAATGTTAGAACCTGGAGCCCACCAGGCCTTGACAGTAGGCTAGACCTAGAGAATCACTGTTCACTTTGATCCTATCAACTCTCATAAATAAACGAGGTACAGAAGACAAGGGTTTTCCTGCACTACTTAGTACTGATCTGGGGCTCAGGACAGGATTCTTTTTGCTCATTTTATTATCAATGCTGACAATAGCAGGACAGACACTTTTCCCTGGTACTAAATATTGAGTAGCAAAAAAAACTCCTTTAAATATCTAGTATCAAGGAAATAATGAAGCGAAGAGTGCATTTATGTATTAACTAAAATCAGCTAGTCCATTTAAATGCCTCCATAACTTCAAATGCTTTGTGTTCTTTATATGTTTATTACAGAATGATTTTTTAAATACTGATTTAAGGTGGGGATATCCTCAGTAGTTATAGGTACTATGTTTCTCTGTACTTACTTTACTTACATCTGTTTTGTTTTTCTGTCAGTGAAACATTATCTTAACATTCACCATGAACTTTGCAGTTTTTCTAAGCAAAATCTTGGAAAATTTGAAAGAAGCTATATAGAAACAGAAAAATACATTAAAAAGGAAAAACAATGATTTCAGAGACCAAAGGTTAGGGCAAAAACAGCTGCTTTAAATAGTGTATGGTGTTGCTCTGTCCTTTCTAGGAGTAACATAAAAACAACTGAGATGCACAGACACAGAATATAACAGACACAGGAAGATGAACATGGAATAGCAATGTTCATATTGCATGCACTTTGGAAACTATGGTGACATCAGAAATAGCATTGCCTCTTTACAAATCTGTTTGCCATGCAAGTGTTCCAGAAGAACTTTTGTAAAAAGATCCTTTTACAAGAGGATCATCCTTATTCAAATTTAGAGCAGACATCATAAAACACTTCTTGTGGAACAAGATAATGCCATTTTACCTCCAATTTATTAAAAAAAAATTCTTAAAAAGGTAAAATTCAGTGTTGGGAAGGAGGTAAGGAAATGGACAATCTAAATACAGTGTTATGAGAAATTCAACACCAAGTTCATAAATTTGGCCAAATGTATGGAAAATCTTTAAGATATATTATCCTTTTGATCACCCAATGATGGAAATTTATCTGCAGAAAATAATGTTAACAGACAAAAAATTTTCTACAGGGATACTTGATAAAATAGCAACAGTATGCAATAGTCCAAAATTAGAAATGACCTAAATATTGATTAATAAGTCTAATTAAATGTCACATCTGTAGAAAGGAATGTTGTATAGCCATTATCAATATAAGTATGTCTATTAACACTGAAAAAAGTCCATGTTTTTGAAAATTCTAAAATGCCACAAAGCAGTAACAAACATAAATCATAGGCAAATATAAATCTACAGAGAAGTAGCTGAGAAGATACCCATCAAAATGTTTAAATTATTTTTTTCCTGAATGTGATGTGTATTTTATCTTTTTTTTACTAGTCTATACTGTTTGAATTTTTGTTGTTTGATACTTTTGTAATTAAAAATCTATTTTTAATTAAAAGAGTTGTCAGGGTATAAATTAATTACTGCAAGTGTAAACTATAACAAACTTTTACTTCACTAAAATGAGTGCAGTCCCCTTTTCACCTCTGAAATATCAGCTTTATTCAACACCTTTGGCTAGGGCTCAGAAATGAAGGGGCTAACACATTTTTCTTTATTCTGACATGCATTTCCATTAATTACGTGCTTTCTCTTGTGTTCATCAACAGTAAACTTCAGGGTAAGTTTTCCCTACCAATTTTAAACAGTTCTGCATGGCCAATTTTCAGGTCTGTCAAGAAAAGCCAAGACTAATATCCCAGTGTCATGTTTACAGCCATCTGTGTAGAAACAAAATCAGGTTTGGACAGCTTTTATCTTGCTAAGGTTCACATATTTTGATGTGTGGATGAATACTTGGGTTTAGAAGCATAAATGGATTAACATGTTTGGCAGGAGGAGGGAATGGACAGCTTCTTTAAAACTAGATCTTCCAAGTACTGATGGATAGTAATTAAAATGTGAGCCATTGTTGGTGGAGGGAGGTGTGGGGAGGGACAGAGGGGGATTCATATAACAAAATGAAACAAAGCCTTGTAATTCTAGGACAGAGTTGGAGCTTCCCACAGATATGAATATGAATAAAAACATGATTTTTCTCAGTAAGAAAACTTAGAGCTGAGTGATTTTCGTTTTATAGTCATGAAGATGATGTCCTCAGAAAGAAGGCAGCAGGCAGTCACACCTGGTTTCACCTGACCCCAGGGACTGTGGATAACTCCCACAGTTAGAATCTGCAGGCCTTGTGGACAAGAGGCAAAAGACTCACCAGCATTTAAAATCCACAGGTCACCATTAGGCCTTCAAATACTTCTGCCATCTGGCCACATTCAGTTCCCCTAAACAATTTCCCTTTCCCCTTACTGCTGTGGAGTCATCTTAGAAGGAAATTATGATGCATAGGATTAGGTTCGCAGCAATCAATGATTTTTTTATCTAATATATCTGAACTACCAGCTTTTATATCACACCGTTGGCAGCTTTTCCTTTTGCCCAGTGAATGAAGGAGTTGGCTGCCTTGAAATGAATATTTCAGAAAACTGGCTTTTCTGACCCCTAATTGCCCTACATAAAGCCCCTATCACATTTATCTGGTTGTCCCATGGCCAAATCCTAGGACATTTTAAATACATAAAAAATTTCCTATGACCAACAATAGCAAGTGGGTTTATGTAAGTAAACATTGTCTGTAGCTCTAAGACTTAGGGAAGATTTAGTATTTTACAATTGACAAAGGAATTTTAGTAAAATGGTCGGTCCACAAAAGCAGAACTTCAAATTAATTATGGAAGCCTTAAACAAAATGGAAGAAATTTATAGGAGATCCATACGGCAAATCTCCAGGATAGCAAACATCCAGATGTTTGGAAACATCTGTATTACTGCTTGAACTTTTCAATTTTTCTCAGTGTTTGGCTTCATGTAGACACAAGAGCTTTACTTTCAACTCTGGCAGCTTTCAAAAAAAAATTCAAGGAAAATATTTCATTACATTTTTTTGATACTTCCAGATTGAGGCTAACTTCCTCATCTTTTTATTCCCCACAGTATTATTGAGTAGATGTCTAATACATATTGGTTGAATGAGTGGAAAAAAGATGACTCATAATTAAATGCACAAGAGAATGGGGAAACTATTTCTGAGTAGGACAATTCCATTATTAGTAATAGCATATCTATGAACTTGGGAGTACATTTATTCTGAATCTTTCATTCTATGCATCCATATTTCATCAATCTTTATCATCTCTCATTATAATATATAGAGAGCCTGAATAATTATTCTTGTTTTACAGGTGAAAATACCAAGGAACTGAGATATGAAAGCTGTCAAGTCACATACTGTGATCCTGTAGATCATTCAAGAGCTCAGCCCAAATCATCCAATAAAAGTTGACGTTCCCCTGGTTTATTATTTGAACCCTAGGAGAGATCTGTTTGTGCATTTATATATATATATATATATATATATATATATATTTTGATATGGGGTCTGAATTACTGAGATGTGTGAAGAAGACTTACATTTGAGACACACCCTGTAATTAATTTTCCCCACAAAGCCTGTCCAAAACCTCTATTTTTCCATTAAAGAGGTTAACGATCTCCTTCTAGCTGGTTTCAATTGCTCTGGAAAAAATGAGGATAGCAGAATCTATCTCATAAACTTATTGTTGGTTGAATCTATTTAGAGGGTTGTTAGGAAGATTAACTGAGAAATCAGCTATGGAGGTTTTCATTTAGTTTCTGGCACATATCATTTACTCAAACAGATATAACTTGCTCCTGTTGTTAAAGTTGACACTTAACATAGTCTGTTCTCGATAAATGTAAGTTCATTCCCACTTCCTGCTATGGAGATGTTGATTGTGCTGGGTCTCCATTACTTTAATGTATTGTTCTGCAAGTAAAGCTAACCCTATTTTCTCTCTGATTTCATTAGACCATGAGACAATTGGGCAAGTAAAACCAGTCTTCCTAAACTTCAACTGATCCTAGTCATGTACCTTGTGCTCCATTAAAGTGAAAGATTGACACAAAGTTCAGAAATGACTGTTTCATTAGACAGCCCCGTACTGCAGGATTACTCACATGAGCAAAATATTGAATTGGAGTTGGAAGATATTCATTTATTCAATCCATCAATAAATATTTGTTTAATGCCTACGATAAGCCAGCCTTTGATGATTCTTTTAAAAAATGTAGGATAGATTTCTGGCCCCAGTGGTCAAACCCTGAGGTAGCAGAGAATGGCTCCTGTAGTATATCTGACTTGGAAAAGAGGCAAAGGAAGATTGAGTTCAGAACTTTCAAAATAGCAGAAAAAGCTGTGGGCAGTAATTTTCTAAAGAATGAAGTACAAAGTACATGCTGACCCAACAGGCTTTCTAAGGCCCAGAAGTGAATTTGAAACTCCATGTGGTATGTATAAAACTGGCACGAAGCTGGAGGAACTACACCAGTGATTAGAGAGGAATTTTGTATGGCCACAATGGGTTCTTATATGTGCCTTGGGAATTGGGGGAAGAATTTATTTGCCAATTTTCTTTGTCAGGCTTGTGCTTGCGCAGGCTTGGATTTTTAAGCTGTCCTAGGACTGCAGATCAGGATCTCTACAAATATTCTTGTCCAATATTGGTTTAATTTTCTCTATGTCTAAAAAGAATGAAGGCATTTGGGAGTGGGGTTCACTATGGCAGTATAAAGGGAATATATCTCATCATCTCAGTTCACCTGTCCTTTCCCAAGCAAGAGAATACAAGTCTTGTAATTGGTTGAGTATCTCTGACAAGCACGGAAGTGGATATGAGCCAAGAAACAGACTCCTAGTCAAGCACTCATGAACTCTGTGACTTGTAATTTATTTCCTACATTTGTTAAATGAGTAAAAAATTCCCATACCTGGCCTTACAAGATGTTCATCATCCCTTACCATCAGTGAAATGCAAATCAAAACCACAATAAGGTACCACCTCATACCAGTGAGAATAGCCCATATCAAAAAGACCAGAAACAAGTGCTGGGAAGGGTGTGGAGAAAAGGAAATCCTAATCTGACACTGTTGGTGGGAATGTAGACTGGTCAGTCCCTATACACAGCAGTGTGGAGGTTTCTCAAAAGACTTAAAATGGAACCGCCATAAAACCCAGCAATTCCACTCTTAGGTATCTACCCACCAAATGCAGAAACACTAATTCGCAAGAAACTTGCACTCCCATGTATATTGCAACACAATTTACAATACCAAAATATGCAAACAACCTAAGTGCCCAAAACAGATGAGTAGATCAAGAAGATGTGGTATGCAGGCACAATGGAATACTACTCAACAATCAAAAAGAATAAACTCATGCCATTTACAGCAACATGGATGGAGCTGGAAGGGCTTATCCTAAAAGATATAGGCGAAAAGGAGAAAGATAAATTCTGGATGGTGTCATTTATATGTTGAATGTAGAAAAACCAAATGAAGGGTCAGGGAAATATAAACCTTAAAATCAACCTTTGAAAATGGAACATAGCTTTCAGAGGGGCAAAGGAAGGGAGAAAGGTGAAAACGAGGGGTTGGTGGGGAGAGCACAATATACTATGGTGGAGGACTATGGGTACTTGATGGTGGGAGGGATCTGGTGGCCATCCCTGGTGGAGAGGGGAATCCTAGACTGTTGGAATAGTGGCAAGGATATAAAATAATGTATTTCAATAACAATAAAGACAATTTAAAAATTACTGTAACCATCCAAGAAAAGATACAGGCACATGTGCTGGAAATTCCTTATCCTTCTGTGGACAGAAAGGTCTATGATGATCAGTATGTGGCCACTAAGGAGTAAACAAATGTGAAATATACATACTATGTCTTACAAGCCTCAGGAAACAAAGCAAGAGATTTGGAAAGAATGAGTTTATATTTTTTATATTAGTAATCTGAAGAGATATGAGGAATTCCCAGTACAACTATTTATAATAGTAACAGGCATCAAAGGCACCCTGAAAAAAAAATATTAAGTGAGCCTCTGTTGTCACCAGGGAATAGCTTCTGTTTGGTTGTGCTGTAATTTTAGCTGACGAACACCATTTCTACCCTGTTACTTGGTGCCAGCTTAAAGGTGAATGTACAGACCCAAAGTTTCAGCAGCTACCATATCTTGACTAACATTGTAAAAGGTAAATCTTTTTTTTTTTAATTTTATTTTTATATTCCCCATACAATTGCAACCCCCCTTATTTTGACCCCAATCCCTCCTTTCCCCGCCCCCCACCCCCCATAATGTAAAAGGTAAATCTTGACCTCACGTCTTTGATTTTGCAAACTGAAGAGCTTGGGTTCAGCTGATACTTCTTCTTTAAGAGACATTAATCTGAAACATACTTCCCCCCACCCCATTTGGTCAGTCTTTCCCACATCTCTTACTAAAGGAATCCCTCAGAAGGGGCTGATCTAAGGCTTACTTCCTCTGCTGAAGTTCCTGAGTGTGTTTTCTGCCCTTTATTTGTATAAATACAATAATGTATGTGAGAGACACCAAGGAAGGGGAAAGCCTGTCACACAAATGCAGGGGATGCAAAATGATGCACCCCATTCTAGATTTGTAGTAGAAAAGGTTATTTTCAAGTGGCCCTTTCTGATCAGTATGTTAAAAAAAATAGAGGTGAAGAAAGGTGAACGTTTGAAACCTGGTCTAAGCTCCTGCAGGCAGGGATATTTCAATTTTTTGTTTTATTTATTGAGATCTCCCCCCTCCTTTACTTAATGTACACAGCCAAGTTATTTTGCACTGCCACCAAGCAGGAGCTTTTTAAATGATTCAGGGAAGTATAGCTTTCATTTAGGTTTGTGCCCTCCAGTCTGTTTATACTGGTCGATACACTTGTCTGAAAAATATAATGGATTAGCACATCATTCAACAAGCTAGTCAGAAGGCAAGCTCAAGGCGACAGACACCAAAAAGTAAATTACAGTCAGTAGTAGGGGTAGGCCATGCCTGGAGCTAGGAAACATCGTATCAGCACAAAACCTGTATTCTCCGAGAATGGTGGTGGAACTGAAAGGGATGAAAAATTCACACTCAAATATAATAAAACAATCAACTCTACAAATTCATATGGTACTATAAACTGTGTGGTTTATGACACCGAACGCAAAGGGAATCTGGCTCTCACCACCATCCCACACATTATAACCTCAGCTGGAAACAGACATGGATGGCATTTGTTTCATTTAATAGGCCCTCTTTTGCAAGGCGGCATATATCATGGCTTACTTTACACATTCCATTTAAATATTTGTAAAATGCCAGTTTGCCACAGGTTTGTACTGAGCAACCCAATGGTAGAGGCGAGTTGCAAGATGAAGAAGGGGGCTAAAAATAACATTTATTCTTTCTGAGCTTCCTCTCTCTCGCTCACTTTTCCTTATTTCCTTATTTCCAGTCTCCCTTTCTCAAGAAAGAAAGAAACAACAACATTGAGTTGCATTCTCAAGATCTTGAACTTGTATTTTCTATGTTACCTACTTGGACAGGACCCAAATTATCACTGTGGTTGATCTAAATCAAGTTTCATTTATTAAACTGATACTAAAGAGAACAATTAGAAACAGATTTAAAAAGACTAAGGACTTTCTAAATTTTCACCACAACATAAGCTCCAAACAGCAAAACACACAAATTACTTCCCTTACAAGAGCTTATTGAGGGACTGTAATGTTCTCAGACATGGGAGCACCAGAAGAACATCCTTTTTCACTAATTGTGTACTATTTGTACAGAGAGGCAGATAAGCAGAAAAGGGTGTGGGAGATGCAGTAATCAGACAGAACATTAAGGACAACTGGGAAATCTACAAATTCAAAGAGTCTTGCAAAATTACCCACCATGAGGGGTGCATTTATGTACTTAAAGCAGAAAAGGAAGCAAAGACAGGATTTCAAAGTTAAAAATATAGGAAAAAATTTTCTCTCCTGTTTTCCTTTCTATGCTAATTATCAGCTGTTGATCAGTACAGAAATGCAGGTAATGCCTGAATCTTGGATTGTGACACTCCTAGCAGACCGTCAATCTTTAATGCTCCAAGGGGCACAGGGAACAAACTACATTCTGGCGCCTTACAAGCTGTATTAAATGGTGCTAACTAATTGCATGAGGTGTCGGCACTCAATTGAATCTATCATTCCCTTTAGAATGTTCTAGCACTTTAAAACACAGGCAGTAACTCCCTCAGGTTTGGTAGAAAAGAGAATTAATCTGATTTTAGCCCATAACTGACCTTTCTTGCTTTGCCCTTTTCTTATGTTTCACTGGTACTTCATATCACCTTGTGTGCATGCACAAGGCTGATCACAATCCTAGCAGAAGAAACTTCATAGTCTTCTGGTCTCATCTTTACCAGGTGAGAGGTACCATGAAATCCTTCAAAATTGGTCTCTCTCCTTCCCACTCCCACATCCGAGCTCCAGTCTCCAACTTCTCTCCAGTGGAAGAACAGGAGATGCCCTACTCACCTCCCAGGTTCACAGCCTTCACACCGCTAAGCTTATCCTTTTGGGAACTAGGTCCAAAGTTTCCAATATCCAAATATATTTGAATCTTTAGTGACATGTCCAACTTCTCCAATAAATTTAAAGACATGTAAAATGAGATCAATCCATCAAACTTCCATCTCCCTTAAACCACTTCTTTGCCCTGAAACTACCTGGAAGAGAGGTCAACATCCACTGCAAATGTT
The DNA here is from genome assembly GCF_964194135.1 of Talpa europaea. Lineage (NCBI taxonomy): Eukaryota > Metazoa > Chordata > Mammalia > Eulipotyphla > Talpidae > Talpa > Talpa europaea. Next base: position 70,326,804 of record NC_140075.1, on the reverse strand, counting down.
TATATCGCTTACACAATAATGCGCTGCATTTGGGCTTCAGCCTTCACCAGCACCACTGATAATACTCAAATTATAGGCAATCTTCAATCTGGGGGATGCTATGGCTTTTTTCAGTCTTCATAGAACTATAACATTGTGACACTTGATCACATCCTTTCTGAAAAATCCCTTTTTCTTTGCTCTTCTTAATGATAATCGTCACGGTTATTGTTGAGGTTGGTCTTCAGGTTTCTTTCTGATTTGTTGTGCATCATTTTATCTGCTCTGGTCTCCTCCTCTGCCTGTCAGTACACTGGGGTCTTCTCAGGGTTGTCTTCTCAGTAATTCTTCTCTCTCCTTCTTGAACCACAAATTACCCTTGGTAATCTCATCTTATTCCAGGTATAATCCATATGCCAGCCATTTCCCAACCCGTGACGTTGAACGCAACCTCTTTCTAAAGCTTGGAAGTCAGTTTATTCAACAAATGCCTCATATGTTTCTCAAATACCACATGTTTAAGTCAGAAGTAAAGTGTTTTAAATGCATTTCCTCCCTGCTTCCCACCACATTTGATTGGTCACCAAAGCATTGATCTTATTTGAAAAAGACCTCTCAACCCATCCCTCTTCTCCTGATTTCTACCAGTGTACCTTAATTTCACTCTTTTTTCTCTTTTCTTGGACTATTTACCACTCATTTAATCAGATGACTCCCTCTATCTTCTAATATTTTTTTTTGCCAGAATATTTTTTTTCCCTGGGAACACAGATGTAATACTTCTCCCTTTAAAAGAATTCATGGCTCTCCAGGGTCTAAAGAATAAAGTCCAATTTCCTTTGCTTCCTCCGACACGCTTTCCAGTTTGGCTTAGATCTAACTTTCCAGACTCATCTCTTGCCATAAGAAATGACTTTGCAAATATACCTCCCTTTGCCTGGAATACCACCTCTCCCTTTCCATGTGGAAAAAGGTCCTTCAAGAACTGACCTAAGTGTCATTTCTGCAGTAAGTCCTTGGCAAACTTCTCTAGGCAGAGTTAGTCACTCACATTCTCTGATTTCATGGTTCATAATGCATCTCTAATGTAACATGTGACATTCATTAACCATTAAAATATTTGTGATCTACTATGTGTAAGTCACTGCAACTGGGTTGCCATGTCGATGGTAACCTGAAGACACTGGGCTCCTGAGAACATGAAGCAAGGCTGCGTTATTAATAGCCTCCATTTTTGAACAGTTTTTTGTAAATGTGGGTTGCTTCATGTTGGCTGAATGTCGGGCATGCACAAACGCCTACTAAATATGTGGAGAATATCATGGAAATCCTGGGATTGGATCCTTATTTTGATTACTAGGATCTGCTATTGAATCTGGGAATAGTTCTGGTAATGTTGAACATCAGAATTTTCAGACATATCCATGTAATTTTACTCATGTTTTTGAAAGTTCATTTACATACGTTGGCATTGTGAGAATAATTATTTTATGGTTCTGAGCAGGGTGCTTATTTGCATTAAGTCTCACCTCTTAACCTATAAATACTGAATAATTCTACTTATTAATTTTCTAAAATTTTCTTGACACAGCTAGCAATAACAATTAACTATAACTTCAGAGTCAAGTGGAACAGATTTAAATGTTCTTTCTGCCACTTTCTGATTGTAAGACTTTTGGTAAACTGTTTAATCTTTTTAAGCCTCAGTTTTCTCATCTGTAAAATGGATTAGTAATTATACCTAATGTGGGATTATAAACTTCAAAGGTAGTAAAGTGCTAGAACAAGGCCTGGTACATAATAAGGGCTTAATAAATGTTAGTTTGCAATTATCATTTATCATGAGGCTGTAAATGTGAACAGAAAAGGTGTAGAGGCATCTGGAACATACAAGACAATCATACAGATAATAATACCTCAGGATTCTTTAAAATTTCATACATTTTCAGTATTTTTCTCCCTTTTGATCCTAAAATGCCCCATGAAGTTTGGGAAATATAATAAACATGAATTGACTATGTTCAAATGTCTGGTGTTGATAAAATCAGTATTTATTTTCAAAAACAGAATGCCCTTGTTAAGAAGAAAGTCAGTCTGTCCTTTGCTTTAGCTCAGAATGAAAGGGTAACGACGAGGTATCCAGAAGAACTATAGTTATTGACATCGCTGACCTATAAACATATCCCTTTCAGCATGATATACAGCACTTCAGTACCCTTGTTTTTATATAATTGCTATTACCAAAGCCTTTCAATTTCAAGTGCTCAAACGAGAGCAATTCATATTTCAGATAATCTGCCAACGAGGAAAACTAATTTCAAAATATTTGATCATAAAAGTTGTCCTCAGCTTCCAGAGAGATAATTTAGTCAAATAATATCAGATAATCTGAAAGCAGTCTTAGCAGGAAATTGCTAGGGACTCCATCTAACCAGCCTCCATTTGCACTTATATAAATGTACTGAAAGTGTAGGAGACTTTGACAGCCTGCCATATGTGATTTCATTCCATAGCCTACCTACTTTACCATCAAAAGTTATATCCTTTGAAGCATTGCCAGAATTACTTTACCCCAGTAGATATGCTAGATGTGCCCTTTAAAAGCCATATCATTTCTTTTCTACTCTGACTAGTTCGGGGTAGCATCTGCTCAACTAAATTCCTTTGAAGGTTAAAAATAAAATAGCCTACTTCTCCCAGGCACCCCTCCCCCACCCTCCCCTTGTGCTTACAATAAAAAGTCCAGTGTTGAATGAATTTCAGAGAGCACACATTTTAAAGAAGCAGCAGCCCGAGAAATCGCCCCCTTTATTTCACGCTGAAGAAAAATTAAGATCTAGGCTTCTTGAAGGTCACTCGCCTGATTGGTAGCAGAGGCAAGACCAGAACCAGCTCTCCTGGCAAGACCAGGATCCCAGACCAGAACCATATCTCCTGGATCCCAAACCAGAGTGTTTTCCCCTGCTTCCCTAGACTGAAAGTCTAACAGACAAAATAATCAAGCCAGAAACAGACAATAGAAAACACCAACGGAGTATCTTAATTTTATAACCAGAAAATGAATGTTTGGATTTCATCTCCAGGAAAACATTTGCTTTTTAGAAATAGTCCTACTTGGCACCCTCTCTTTTCAGTGCTGCTGACAGTTTCAGTCAGTTATTACACTGTTGTGACTTGGAAGCTGATGCCCCTAAACAGATCAAAATTAGTAACATCGTGATTCAGGATTGTCTATTTTCCCCTCAGCTTGCTAATCTAGGCTTCTTTTATAATTATTTTAAAAGGCACTATCTGATTTCCTGAGCACCGCCCCAGGTGTTCTCGGTGATAATGAATGGATAAACATATCATCCAGTGTCATGAAGCAGTTGTGACAATTTAGAAATATCTTCAGTTCAACTCTTCTAATTTCAATGTATGTTACACCCAAGGTTGCAGGCCTGTGTTTTTACTAAAGAGCTGAATGAGACCCAGTAATTGCATGATTTACTTGTCTGCTCAAGTGAAAAGGGTTTGAAATGTAGTGAAATGGCATGGTCCTTTCTTGGTCTTTGCAAACCTTTCATTGTCAATTTTAATTAATGAACTGGAAAAAGATATGTTTTTTTTCTTTTTCTAATTTCAGGGAATTGGTTCCCACAGTCTCACCACCTCTGGTTTTGCTTCTTTTGTCCTTAAGGATTTGCAAGCTTTTGTAATTTAGATAAATATGTAGATGGGTCAGCACAAGCATGCCAAACCTCAGCTGCATGGCAGTGTAAAGTGATCTTGGACAACGAAAGTGAACAGTTTGACCATAATTCCCACATCCCAATGAGCAGGTTGCCAACAGCATTCCCTTTACACTTGGTGATCCAGGCCCAGGAGATCTCCATGATTTACTAGTAGTGGTGAGCCCTGCTCGCTGTTAAAAAGTTGTCTGCCATAGGTCACAAAGTCATTACTGCTAGATCTTAAAACACAATTCCTTAGAACACTGTATGTTTGTGCCTCGCTCCTTTTTTCTTCACCCCTCCCATTTGATATTGTCAAGTAGATAAAGATGCTCTGCATAGATGTTTGAAAACAAGAAAGGAAGAAAGAAACTTGCCACTTACAGGAACACTTTGTAACACAAATGATCCTTATTTAGTCATTTTGCAATTTTGTTAGCCTCAACATTTCTTAAAACAAAGCAAGTCTGTACATTTCATGGGAAAGAACCAGATCCTGGCTCATGCTACCTTTTCTGTTTTCTGGAAACATTTCTCAGTCTCTTTCATACATAAATAAGCACGTTTAGTGTGAATGCTTTTTAAGCTCCTAGAAGTATCAAATTTATGAATTAGGGACTTTGATTAAGCAAATCTAAGCATCTCAGAAAGTCCAGTAGGAACAAACACCTAAAAGTCAAGACAGACTATAGAGTTAAAAATGGAGGAAGGGCCCAAACAGACTAAAGTGGGGGCTATGGGTGCTTAGGTAGTGGGCATGCTGTATTAATACATATTTCCCTAATCATATACAATCACACACTATTTCCCTAATCATATACAATGAGGCAAATCAAGCAAGGTTACCTCAAAAAAGAAAAGTTAGAGAAAAAAGATAAATTAAAACTTAATGAAAAAAAAAAAAAAACAAACAACCCACAGGTGTAACAAAAAACAGACAGACTATGGAGTGATAATAAAACTCAGAGATTCACAGGTTTGTGAAACGATCCCTGTCTGTAAGCTCTTTAAAGCTTTAGCTCTTTCCTAATCAAGAGACAATTTTCTATTGTTCCCTCAGCAAAACAGGACTGAAAGAGATTGCCTGTGGGTCTTTCTACAACAGTGCTCCTGTTGGGGAGAGACCCTGAAAGGGAGTAGGCTGTTTGATACAAAATTTGTTTTTCAAAACCTAGAAGAAAAGCCAAATGGGATCTATGATTCTTTACCTAACTAGTGTTATGTTACCGCCATATTTCTGCCATCTACCAACCCCCACATGGTACACAGCTTTCATCACCTCTGCCATCGGCCTCATCTTGCCCTACAAGATATGATCACAAAACTTCTTTTTTCCCGCTCCAGGAAAACTTTCTGCACACATTCTCTTGCTCTTAAAAAGTTGGCACAGTTATTGAAAAGTAATAGATTTAATCTGCCAGCACATTAAAAATTAAGAGCATCAGAGGAAGTTTTTGTCTTATTAGTGTATGTGGTAAATCTGCAGGTATAGGAGGTTGAAAGGGAGAGGACAGAGCGGAAGAAGAACCTGATTTGCTGTTTCAGTGAATCGTTTTTGAAATTATTTATATCAGTATAGACAAAAGCAGCAGACACAAAGCCAAATCATAAAGAGGACAATTTTATACATTTGTGTACATATAGAGATGTGTGAGCGGACAAATATATTTGACAGATATATTTAACAATTAAACATCAAAAGATTCTCTGAGTCATAAGAATAATTGCTAGAAGCCACTTTAAAAATGGTTATTTAGGAAAAAGAGATTGTATCTTTGGATGGTCATCCAAAGGGGGCAGAGGGAATAAGGAGGATAAAAAGCCACAGGGCATTTGTTGTCTAAAACCTTCATCGATTTGCAGGTTATCAGTCTCGTTCTAAAACTTATGCAAAAACCTAAAGTCAATTTCCTTATTATATTCCAACAGAAATTATCACTGAAATTGTTGCCATGTTACTCCTGTCATGAGAACCATGTCTTCTTATGTAAAAGCTAAAACCCAATATAGATTGAATGTGTGTGTGTAGAAATGAAATTTGGATTTCACATGAATTTAACGATTTTATGACCTCCTTCCCAGGAGGTCAAGTTATTTCTTATTCTTCATATGAGCAGTTTGCATTCCCTCATCACTCTCATAGGGTCCAGGCTAACTGAGGAAGGAGAGTTGGCTTAGGTGTCGAGGTATTATTTTGCATATATTGCCTCTATAAGTACCATGTTATAGAAATTATCTTTACTTTCCAACTTTGCATAATAAAATAAGCCATTAAATTAATACCATATAGAAAATACTGCTTGTCAGGCAAAGAAATGTACATTGCTTTCCAGAAAACCGGGGACATTACATTGCCAATGCCTGCATGAATAATACATGGGTTAATTCAGAAAAACACCGTTTCATTATTTAAAAATGAATAAATTACAGACTTGGAATGATGACTAAATTTTCTTCCCCATCTTACTTTTGCTCGGTGATCTACTTTAAAACTAAATATGAAACGATCATTCTAGCCACACAAATAAAACAGGTTAGCTCCTCATAAATTATTTTTTCCTGCCTTTAGATTTCCCGATGCTATAAAATGAAGATATTCCATTTTCATTTTTTATCATATTAGCTCCAGAAATTAAGAAGCAATATAAAAGTACTTCAAATTATACACTTGAAAATGGCGAACCTTTTATTGTCTCGTGATTCTGTGATACAACCTAACTAGAAAAGGCCCCCTCCCCTCTTTGTATACAGACTTTGTATTTTAGCTTCAGTAGTGCTTGGTAAAATAAGTTCAAAGGAATAAATGAGAAGAATATAATTCTCATGTATGATGACACAAATTTCTTTTGTTTTCTTTAAGAGATTTTGCTTTACTCTGAAGGCCTGTTAAAAATCAGTCCCATTTGGGGATGAATGAAAGCGTGAAGAGAGAAAGCAATGCACCAGTAATAAGAAATTAATTTGGAGTTAAAATAAGTAAAATACCCCCATGCAGTGCGCTCAGGCTGGGCATAAAGTGACAGCGAGCAGATTATTCTACCGATTTCTAATGCTGGAAATTCGGATGGCATTTACTAGCATAACCTTTCAACTCTGAGCACATCAATAGAGGCCGACAGTGGCTTGAAATATGATTCCTTGCAGATAGCATATCCTCATTCATCTGACTGTGCTGCTCTGTGCTCCATTGCACAAACAGCGTCTCACCCACTTCTGAGAGGACACTAATAAAAAAGGCATCAATTTTCAGCTCTAGTACTACTGTGATCTCTTTATATGTTCGACATCCAACATTAAATTAAAATGCTGTTATAAATCCTACTTTCTGAATCTGGAATGAGTGTTGGGTTTTTGTCGCATGAGACTGCAGCAAATCTTGTCAAAAGCAAGGAAGCACGTCTTGTTCACTCAGAATTAATGTTGTGGATGAAAGAAGGAGGTAAAAGGGGTTGAATATGGTGAACCGAGGGTGTCAAAGCCAGTGAGGACCGTAGCTTCAGGGTGCCAAACCAGGCAGGGTATTTGCTGCTTTCAAGAAGTGGCTAATCAAGACTTGTAATTATCAACGACAAGCTGTGTGGCAGGAAGATTGCTGATAAATAGACAGGCACACACACACATCCATATATATCAACAGAAAAAAATTTAAGCATAAAGAAAGTCAATTATTCTTCTCCAGCAGAAAAAAAATATATATGTTCTAAACACCAGAGGTCCCAAGGAAGCCTTAAGATCTGCCTCAGATCTCTGCAACCGAGGCTGCACAGGCTGGTGTGCTAGCTGGGCCTCATGTCAGAATTACATAATATGAAAGTTACAAGAGAAATACCTAGAATCACTGGATGGGGAGGGAACAAAATGGCTAGAAATGACAGTGTGTGAATTAAAACACTTTCTGAAGCTTTTTGGGTTTAAAGATTATAGGGGAGGGAAGAAAGACTTGCAAGTACAAGGAAAAAAGAAGCTGGTTAGCTTTTTCATTTTGCTAAAGATGGGAAAGCACTATAGGAGAGCATCAGAGGATTTTTACTCTTTTTGATGAAAAGATCCCTGCTAATACAGGTTATCACCCAGAACTAGGCGAACTAAAATGTAATAAGGGCTTCAAGCACGATACAGAGCACAGAGCTGTATTCTTCTGCCTGGCTCATTCATAATTATGGATGAAATAAAGAGGCGTGTTTGTCTATTTGGGAGGGTGGGGTGGAAGGAACAGGGGGACGAGAGAGCAGTTCAATATCTGGATCGAACAGAGGAACTTTTTCCCCCAAGGATCCTGCCGGGAGGAACCTTGACATGCACAAAGTCAGAACGTAGACAAAGTTGCCCTGGTGAGAACGATAAGGTCACCCGTGGGATTGCTGAGATTATCTCTGTCAAGCACTCGGACAGCATGCAGTCAAATGATGCATCATGCAGTCATTTTCGGGGGGGAAAAATCAATTTCTTCACCAGGTCGCTATTTGCTTTTCAAAGTGCCCTTGTAGGCCTTCACCACCAAGCATTTATCAATTTAAATGTTGTAAATTGATAATGTGCCACTGTGCCTTGTACTGTTTCTGAATTATTTTGATACTTATATTTTCTCAATAGTCTCTAAACTCTCAGAGCTTCCACATTCAAAAGGGCATTTTTCTTTGTTATAACAAGAAGTGATGAACTTTTTATGATTAGTATGGGAGAAAAATGCAGACTTGCTGGGGAAATTAAAATACACAGTCTGCAAAAAATTAGACATATTTTTCTATTTTTTTTTAAAAATAAGGCATGTCTACTTAAAAGACTTTAAAAAGGGGGGGCAAGAAGGAATATTTGTAGGACTGTATATTTATTTATTGAAGGAATCACAGTTATTCTAGCATTGCATAAATTCAAACACCAAGCAAAAAAAATGCTACCACTTGGCTCCATTATTATTAGCTCTCTCCCTGATGAAATAATACTTTTTTATCTTTCTATTCCAGTTATCTAGGATGTGATGATGCCATACAAGAGTAAAAATTTGTAAGGAAAGCTAATGTCTTCTTTTTTTTCAGCTCACCAAAGAAATAAATATATCTATCTTTTACAATCATGGAAGTGAGAGTATTAACCACACACTAACCTCAACTTGATTTGCATTGAAAAACACAGAATGGAAGAGTTGAGGCTTGCACTTTGGAAAAGCAAAAGAAAGACATGGCAGTTGCAAAGCATCTTTAACCTCCAGTGATTTATTGGCCCTCAGCCAAGTTATCAGGGGAATCTAATTCTTCTTTATTATTCAAATAAACCACATTTGGCACCATGGTTCCCTTTCAGAATAGCTTCACAAATAGACTGAGCTCTGTCATTTATTTGACCTTGTACTTGTGTGCTGTAGCTGTAATTTTATTTGCCATTCTATATAACAAATGCAGAGAAATCTAAAATATGGAGATGAACAACAGGATGGGGAAAGGAGTTTATGGTAAATATATCCGCATGGCTTAAACAAAAAAAGACCTAACTTGAAACAAACATTTACCCTTTTCACCTTCACCTGTATTAGCTTTTCTATCTGCAGCTACCTTGCCCCTTTCAGCAGGCTGTCTTGAAAAAAGCAAATTTGTAACCTTGTCCGCAGCTACCTTCTCGCTGCTTTACAACAGCAAGGAAGTATCTTCTACCAGGAAGAGGATTCAGTAAGAAGCAGGGATGTGACTCATTATGAGCAAACAGGGCACTGGAGGCAGTAGGGGCTGATTAGAACCATCCCAAGAGAGGGCTTACCTGGCTATAGGGTATTTTTTAATAATATCACAAAGTAAAAATCTGTTAATTTCCTGGTTTGATACAGATCCCATTTTATTTTAGATGGGACACTATATTAACTTGAGAACATTTTGCTGACATACGTATTCATTAGACTCATCATCTCTCATGTCACTTTCCAGGGGAAATGTTTTGGCAAGATGAGTCCATTTTTATCTTCTGGTTAATTGAGAACTGTGTCCTCTGCCTCTGACAACTATAAAGCTGATTTTCTAATTAGTATTTAAAAGAAAATGCAGGATTTGTGTACAGATGAAGGAAAGATGATTTAAAAGCACATAAACCATCAAACTAGTCAGTGCCTAAATGCCAGAACATTACTCAAAATATCTCGGACACACCAACATCTTATGGAGGAAAGGGTGTTCTGCCTGCTTATAAGATCTGCAATGTGCATGTTCATGTTTGTTTTGTGGGTCATTACCTTTGATCTAAATGAGGATGCCAATGGAAGAAAATCAGTGTATCATATCTACACATTAACCCCCACAGAAATTTTATGTGAGATTTATTTTTATATTTTATTGCCAGAAAACTTGTTAAGAAGTGATGTTTCCTTATTTTTGATGGTTGGTTCTATTTCCCTTTTTGCTTTGCTTACTAGGAAACTTTTAACTTGATTTGAAATTTTGTTACCATTTCCTATAAGCCCACACTGTGTTTTCCTACTATGTGATAATCTACCTCCTTTTATCTCTTCTCTTCCTTACACTATTGTTCTATTTTTCCTTTTTTTTTTTTTCAGTATATGTTTATATAAGCTCTTTTCTTTGTGGAAAGAGAGTATAAGCTAATATAAGCTAACAAATAAACATTTATCTAAGCTTTAAATCCCACATCAAACTGGAAATGTTTTTTATTTGTCATAAAAAGTCTCTTCGGATTCTCTGGTGATTAAGCCCTTTACACACTGGAAGTGATTTCATAAAAGTTGGCTTCATATCATTGCTAGATTTTCAGTGTTAGGAAATCTACTCTGCTTGCTTGCTTCATTTTCACTTCTGCCCATTCCATTGTATCTACAGAGCAGAGCTGCCATTAGCACCTCTGAACACTATCCCCAGTCATAAAAGTCATTTAATCTCCATGCAAACCAAACTCAATCTCATTATTTGGGGATCTTCCTTTAAGATAATGCCACATGGTGAATAACTGGGAATCATTTTGAACCAGGGAAGCAAGTCAACATTGCATATTTGCACAACCTAAAACCATATCCTATATGTTAAATTAAATATATATCTCTGGTGAAGTCCAAGGGACAACTGAGGAGGTGCAGACATCTTTATACTTCACTTCATTCCCATCATGATGACAATACGAAAATATTTTAAAGAGAATAACTGGCATGCACACTGCCTGGGCAGCAAGAACTATTACACTCAAAGGAATGTAAAAGGAAAAGCTATTCTGGCTGTCGCTATATTCGTGCTTCTCGACAGAGCTCAGCAGAAGTTTCTCTACTTAGTTTTCTCATGAGCCAAAAAAGAATCTCAATTCTTTCCTGAACATAAGCCGTTTTAAAACCACCATATTTATTTACATGTTGAAAGAAAATAAAACCGAGGAAGGAATATCTTGAGAGTTACAAATGCAGACACAGCTATGCTCTAACAAACTGACGTGCTCACAATATTCCTCAACCATTTCACTGGATCAAAGCCTTTGATGATACAGTTATACATGCTGTCTTAATTAAGGAAAGTATTTAAAAATGAAAGGTGGGCCCATAACTTTACAAACTCTTCATCATTGTCTAAAATTTCATTTTACATTGTATGCAACCCATGAGCACTTTATAGTCCCACAACTGAAAAATGCCACTGAAGAAATTTGGGAAGGGTTATGTCTCAGGCATCTCCATTACCCTATCAGAAATTAGAACCTTAACTGGGTTGGAAATCCTCTCCAAAAGCTTTAGCACAGATTTCCCCTCCTCATTCTACAGATATTTAAAAATACATATGCTCTTATCATATTACTATTATGTTTTAAAGATTTATGTATTTATTTCATAGAAGACCTGTGGTGTAGGCCAGAGATATGGGGGTGGGGGTAAGAGGATTCACCAGAGACAGAGTGTGGGAGCAGAACAGGTGGATCTACTGAAATATACTGCTGAGGGGAGCAGCAGGCGAGACTGGAGAGGTCTGCTGTACCATATGTGGGTTAGCCTCCTGGTGAGGATTGAACTCAGGCCATCGCGGCGAACGTGCTGAGACTTAACCCCTAGGCCACCAGGGAGGTCCTTATCATATTATTTTAATGTGAACGCAGAACTATTCTTAAATGTTTTTTTTGAACACTGGATACATAAATTGGCATATGCGAAATCACTTTCTGGAGATTGACTCCTCATTTCAGTCGCATAATGTCTCCAAATGAAGACCTCTGTCATGTACCATGTAGCCTTTACCTGTAGAGTTGATTGTTTCTGGCAACATTGAACACACCCGCCACAGAAGGCAATACACACTGCGGCCAGCACCTGGCCCTGGGTTAAGTCAAGATGCTAACTATTGATACGCATTTTAAAACCCATCATGTGCTAAAGCAGAAGAAGACTGCACACAAGTTCCCAGTTACTGCACCATGTCTACCCAGCTGTTTTATTCTGCAGAAATCTCAGTTATTTGCCTCAGATTTTAGGAAAAGACTGACTTACTGTTACAGTAGAGAAGCAGTGAAATAAACTGCTTTTAAGGAGAAACCAGCACAGGGTTAAAGCCAAATTTTTCTTGAACAGATGATATTTCAGATGGCCACACTATTCCAGATGCATCAATTTCCTTGAAAATCCAATCCATATATGTGCATATGCTGTGCTGGCAGGAGGACTGACTGAAATGGCCAAAACCCAAGAGCTAATATTCTTTTGGCCAGAATAATGCAATTATTATTTTCCTAGCTATCAGTCTAAGCATACAGAGCCATCTGTTATGCAAAGCAAACATACACATCTCAATTACAGAAAATGCAGTTGCCTTGACAGAATTTGGATTACACCACTAACCAGGGCTGTAAAATGTGTTTTGAGCTAGTATATAATGGATGCTTTTCAGGAGTTCCCTAATTAGCATTTACCTGCTTAAACTAATTATTCATCCTTCTTCTTCACTGGCTTATTAAACTTTGTTGGATACCCTGCATAATACAGATGAATATGGGCATTTGAGAACAACAAACAGTGGTGCTTCCAGTTCCATACACTGTTAACATGGTGGCAGAGCAATTTTAAAATTGGAGATTTTCGATACCAACTTCCAAACAGATTAAGACAAGGTTTAAAGTCTATTAAAGGAAATTACAAAACCAGAGATTTCAATGAGATGCAAGAATACCAATACTGAGTTAACAATAGCTCAGTTTCTCTCATTTGGTGTGCTAAATACAATAGAATCACTCTATCTACTATAGCCGATAACTCTTTCTTGAAGAACATGCAAGCTAACAGACCTTGTTTGGATTCTCAACAGTAAACAATAAAATTTGGCAGTGTTTTTCCTCCTCCCTCAATCCTCCTCAAAAGCCAACTCTCTCTATTATTTCCCAATGTCTTTCTTGATTTAGTTATTACCCAGCAAACTCACTAACAGCCAATAAGTTCCAGCCGCACTGGATGTCTCTTTAAAGCAGTGCCAACTTTCAGAAGCAGTGAGTCTGGGGTGGGTCCTGCTTAAGAGGAGAGAGAAAAATCTTATCTCCATCTTTAGCTCCAAGGGGCAACTGAATGAGATGTAGATTATCCAACTTGGCAGACCATCACACATTCAAAATCCCTCCCACCAAGGCTATGTTTTCCCCTACCAAAATACCATATGAAAAGGGTCAAACTCTGCCAACCACCTATATGGGCACAAATATTCAGAGGCACACTGTTTTTATGGAGAAAACATCTGGATAACTGGTTGAATTGCAAACTTTTCAAGATACTCTGGCATTCTATAGATGCAGCCTGTGTCCTAGACGCCAATGGAAGTGAAATTTGTGTGTTCCAAGGGAATACCAAGAACAGCTAGGATTTTCTCCCTGGCCCCATCTGCCTCTATCTTCTTTTCTTTTAACCTCTGACAAACACGTGTGAGAAATGAAACTGCAATAATGAAAGACTACCTAATTTTATGAAATTTTACTGCAGCGTTAGGAAGCATTTGCAAAGGTAGCAAAATAGATCCTTGCTGGAACCCTCCCTGCAACACATTTTAATGGTCTCTTTCAGCATTTCTTGACTCCAAATGACTCCCTGTCATTGTGTCAGCTCCCAGGATAATGCAGGGTCCTCCATAAACATCCAGTAATAGGACACAAGGGAAGCACTATTAGTGTGTCCCTCTTCTACAGGGCACAGAGGTTTCAAAGTTCAAAACAACTGAAAGGAGAAACTTCATTTGTTCTCAATAAATTAATAATGATCCTGGGGGTGGAGGTGGGGGTGGAGCAGGACTAAAGTTTTGAGCACAAGTTTATTCTGAATGTTCTGAACTGCCATAAAATTTTCTCACTGACTTTGTCAGAAGAGTCAGGTAGAGCCATTAAAGAATAAATTTGATAATTCATGCTAAACAGAGTAACTGTCGAAGACGGAAAAGCACTGAGGCCGAAGGAGCTTTCACAGTTGCTGTCAAGAATCTAAATTGTTTTACTTACTTGTGAGAGGCCCAGGTAGATGGAGACGGTTTCGGAAATGTACAAAAATTTTCCTTCTTGATTTAGTGCAAATACAAAGCCATCCAGAGACTGCAGGAAAAAAAAATATACAAAAAGGTTAATATCTATGATGATTTAAATAAGGCATCTGATACAAAGCAACACAGTGAATTTAAGTCCATTTTTTCCACTCTATAGCTCACAAAAGTCCTTAGAATTTTAGTATTGCATTGTATTATACATGAATAGATTAAAGGTCTGAATTAAGATTGGAAGTTTTTCTTTATTTCAGGGACTTCCTTATGTCTCTGTCATTTTGATCAAGATACAGAAAATTCATGTATAATATCAGGTCATGCTGATTTTATGAGATCTTGCCTTTATTTATTTATTTATTTATTTGGATATAGTAGTTACTGAGATTAAATCAGCAAGATTCGCCATTAAATAGCTGAACAGGAATGGAAATTGTAATGAAACGAGAGAAAAAAGGGTTCCAATACGAAGCGCAAAAGGAAAAGCAGCACTAGAGCTACTATGGACATCAATAATTTGCTAAGTAATAAAGGATTATGCTCTCCTCATTCCCAGTGCCTATTGTGTTAGAACAAATAGGAAAAGTCAATACATTATGGGTGAATGTTTATAGGCGGAAACCATACAAACTGTAATCCTTTTTTGCAAAACTCTGTATTAAAGTTTTATTGTGATATATCTAGTTTCTATTACACCTGCTGAAATGGGAACAGCAGAAGAAAAAAAATAAGAAGGATGCTACATATCATCTGTAACTCTTGAAACCTCAGTTCACTTTCCATATGGAGGGATGTCTTTTCAGTTGGACAAACAGTGTAAATCATGGACTCTAACTGCAATTTACCACTCAAATTGAGAATAAATTTCTTTCAAATTTTTACAACTCGAGTGCATTTTATGCCCTCTATAATCCTCATGTATTTTGGTTTTCTTTATTCATTTATTTTTAACCAGGTAGACTATGAGTACGGCTTAAACAGGAAAAGAAGTTTTAAATATTAGTGGTGTTCACAAAGGTTGTGAATTTGGAATATAGTAAATTATACTGGAAAGAGGTATGTGGTGGGTTAAAGACATAATTTTTAAATATAGAAAAGTGGAAGAAACACTGTAAAATTCAGTTAGAAAAATACACTGCCTCAAACCTCAGCAATGATATGAATCTCCTAAAATACTGAACTTTGGGGGAGATACATATGCTTGTATATATTAATGTGTACTCATATAAATATATGGGAAAATGTATGTATCTATGTTTGTATGTATATATGAAATTTATTCCATCCTTGCTGATTGGTTTTCACATTCCCACTGGTCAGAAACTGTGGGTAGCCCGTGACCTAGTCCTCGGATTTAATATATTCTGAAAACAATTCTACAGTCACATTGCATTCATTGCTCCGCAAGAAATCAAATTATACAATAGACAAGCTTTTGGTCAAGATGTACAATGATAATAGTTCACACAAGTGGTAAGCGCTAAGCATGTATTGTCTTTAATTTTCAGAAGATCATTTGACGTAATTATATTATCATCAACCTTATATGTATAAGGGAATCAAGGTTTAGCAAAGTCAGGCTACATGACTGTCTCTAGTAAGTGAAGGTGTTAGGATTTGAACTCTGACAGAGAGTCACTAAAATGCTTTCCATTGATAATAAATTCTCTAACTGCTGTGTGTAAATTAATAAAGAGATGACTTGTCACAGCATTTCTGAAGTTAAAATGTTTATATTCCCAGGCTGTCGGTGACTTCTTAAAAATCATCACTTGTTTTTAAATGATTTATTCTAATGACAGAATCATATCATTAGGAGTAGGGGTCAAATGGGAAGGAGGATAACAGAGTTCCTAAGTCATGTCTACCAGAGGTTTCCTGATCATCTGTGGTCTATAATATTTCCCATGGAACCAGTTGTGAGCCAGGGAATGAAATGTTGCCTAAGAAAATCCAACTCCTTACTTTTGACGCAACTTCTAAAGCCTACAGAGCCTTACAAGAATAGTGGTACTTTACTTTCAGCCAGTACAATGGGAAAGAAGTTTTATTTGTTTAAGTTTGAGAAGGATCTCATTTTAACCTGTCTTCACGTCAATCAAGAAGTCTCCTGAGGATGCTTCATGAAGATAAGAAGTCCACCCTTCTCCTGCCCCCTCAATCCCTCTACCTGCTGGAGAAAAGGGCCTGGTTAGATTTTCAAATCAACCTAATAGCCATGGCCTGCTAGACAATCACAGAGAGCTGTGTGAATCACTGTATCAAATTCTGAACTTTCATGGTCAGGTCAGAGAGACAGCACAGAGAGAGATCAACAGAGAACTCCTGTGATAACAAGGGTCAGTTGGAAGATTAGTTGGGAAGAGAAGAAAGGATGGTGCAGTTGGCATAAAGATAATTGCCTATACTCTGAAATTTCATTTTACAGGTGAAGAAACTGAGGCACAGAGGCAAATGCTGGACATGATCATAAAGCCAGCTAGTGGCAGGGCCAGGATTAAATCTCCTGCACTCCTGTAATATTATTAAAGCATTTATGATATGGTATGATCCTGGTTGGCTTATCCAACTCCCAAGGAGATGGAATTTCTCAACAGTGGGTGCTTCATTCATCTTTATCTAACTAATATCTAATAACTGCTCAATCAAGTCAGTAAATCTACTTGTACTACCTAGACTTTTCTTATATTACACATGCTAGAAGACTAAGAGGAGGGGCAATTATTTTTCCCAAGAGTCCTATTTATGGAGCTATTAGAGGATGTGCAGGTTCTCATGCCACAGTATGGGTTATATCCTGATATTTGGAAGATCAGAGCTAGTCTAGATTCTCAGATAGTTCTCCAAATGTCCAGTACAATGCATTCGTCACCTATACATATCCTTGACTTTCTCGTTAAAGGTGATTGTGATTTTTTTTTTAAATATGAGGTTCAGATCTCACGTATTTACAAAAATACTAGAAAAGGTTTGGGCATCATAGCAGGGAAAAGGAATATCTGGAGGCTAAACATCTGATGCTATTAAGCAGCAGCGATCTAAGAACTGGCCAGTTTTGTTTGGCAAAAACAGGGGCTTTGACACATGTTCCAATTTCCTGGTGAGATTAAAATGAGTCTATGTCTACATGACACAAAGCATCCAGTCAATTCAATTAAAAATAACAGCCAATTTGGGGGGGGGAGGGAAAATAACAACTCAGATTAGTTGTTTATCATCACAGCCATAAAACAAAACAAAACAAAACTAGTTAAGCATAGCTTTCCCTTTTATTCATATCATTTCAATTATATCTATAGTGTGAGGTGAATGGCCATAACTCAGGTTTGATTACCTTTCAAATAAAGAGTGGAAGATGAAATAGCATCTAGAAGATTGAAAGGATACTCTGCACACAGCTGCTACCTTAGAAGGCAGGGTCATCCCTGTCGACAATTAGCTGTATTTTGCTGCATAGAAAAGTTTTAAGAGTAACATCAATATTGGTTCAATGTGGGTGTCTTAGTTTTAAAAGGCAGGAGGAGGAAGGAAATATTCAATTCATTGAGTCCTGGGAACCAAATGTGATTAATCTGAAAGTTCTGTGGAATTTTTTAAAATTCTAAATTCAGAAAGTCACCATATACTGAGCTGTTTCCATCACTGCAGGCTACTTTTTAATTTTTTTTTAACTGCCCACTGTTTTCAACAGGAGCCAATTAAGATTCTGGGGTCAAAGGGTTAATTACATCTTCTTACTCACTATGTAGAATTTTCTGATTATTAACTAAGGTTGGATTAAGATGAAAAAGAACCTACACAAATGTTAATGCTAGTCTCTCCTTGAGAAGATTTATTATAAAGCCATGCTGAAATCTATCTGCTTTCCTCAAAGCAGATGGAAAACAAAATCTTAGAAGAAACAGTAAAACAGACATTTTAAAAGCATGGCAAGTATCTGATTTATCAAGACAGTTTTCTTATTACTAAAACCAGTTCTTAGCCATCCCGACAGGACTGATAGGAGATTTCCTTTGTCACATCCCAGTAAGACTATGAGGTGCACATGCAGGAGTGAGGCTTGGATACGGAAGTCAGGAGTTATAGCATCTCTGAATAATAATGCTTGTAATTATAATTTATATCCCCTGACATCGATGTAACATATAAAGTGTAAGACAGAGTTTCTTAACCCCAAAAGCTGAGCGCCTCTAACAGTATTTGTCAAATGCTGAGGTTATTTCCTTGCAGGGTATGAAACTAACTATAGCTTGATGATTGAAAATATACTAATGTTTAATGCATTGTGCTAAATGGATTTATATTTGTCAAAGTAGTTTTGTCTCTGCTTTCTTTTTCTTTTCCTGCATATTCCACTGCAGCCAAATTTCACAGAGTGAAATCTTACTATGGTGCCCTTCTAGGGACAATTTTTATGTATATAACTACTCTGCAATTAGTGGCTCTTTCTTCCACATTCCAAAGCAGTAGAGAAAAAAAAAATTACCCCAAACTCTTTTCCTATGACCTAACTCCAGTTAGAGTGAAGAATTACCAGTAGGGTAGGTTATTTTAATGACAGATTATTTTAAACTAAGCCTTCACCATCTGTTCCACCCCCTAATTATGAATGCAAAAAGAACATATTTCACAATTACATCAGTAAAAAAGTAAGATATACGTGATTTAAATGCATGCATGTGCTCCATGTCCAATGCACCGTGCATCTGTGATGTTCTTCTAATTCAGGCTTAGATTATGGAGAAAATACTCATACATGACAGAGTACAGTCTCTGACACGCTCAATTTTGCCTGCAAACCCAGAGCTTTTCATTGTTATGACATAATTCTGTGAGGACAGGGGAAGAACATGAATTTGAGCAAAGTGATCTCCAGTCATTAAACAAGAGTCTTTTACAACTGCTAAAACACTTTTGTTGTTAATCAGGAGAGGATGTGTGAGAAAATTGCTTCTGCTAGCTGAGCAATGGGTTAGTATCTGGAATAGGCAAAGCTGCTCTTGAACTACACCTCCATCGTCATAAAGAGGCCAAGTGAATATGCCAAGCAAAAAGAAGCTTGGCCTGGAGAGTGAGGACAGGACTCCAATACCATAAAGGAATTAGAAGGCAATACATTTCTTAATTTGGGGGGTTTGATAAATTTGGGGAGCTCATTAAAATGCCATATTGACCTCTGATTGCTCTCTGGAAGTGATGCGCTCTGCTCACACATACATAGGTGGAATTCCAGCTACTTCAAGGAGAGCTGGGTGAGTGTCCAGAGTACCCATATGTATCTGTTTATGGGGAAGGAAAAGATTCCCAAGTTTCAGCTTTGCAATTTGAATTTTAACAATCAGGCACTATGCAGAAACAAAGGCCTTATTTTAGAAAAAGGAATTTAATTCAAGTATATTTTCTCAAAGTGGATAAAAGAATACATGAAAGGTTTAAACTTGTATTTAATTCTTTTTTTTTATTTATTTATTTTTTAATAGAGGCATGTTTTTATTTATTTATTTGTTTGTTTGTTTTTTGTTTATACATGCACTGGGTACAGTCAGAAGCGCGGGAGGGTGAGAGAATTCACCAGAGCCAGAGCGGGGAGCAGAGCAGGCAGAAGGACCGAAGTACACTGCTGAGGGGAGCAGCGGGCGGCAGGAGAGGTCTGCGCGCCATTTGGGACCCTCCTCCGGTGGCCGGGGTGCAGCCGGGGATCAAACCGGCGCCGCAGAGGCCGCGGGCAGCTTCGCAACCCAGCGCTCAACCGCTGCGCCACCGGGGAGGCCCTAAACTTGTATTTAATTCTTAGGAGTTCCCCAGAACTTTCTGTCTCCTGCATCTCTTCCGTTGCCCTCCCCTTCCCTTAATGAGCCAGTAACAGGGAGGATAACACACCTTCACGTTGTTAATAAATGCGTACCAAAAGTCACATGTCTCCAATCATAACACCAAATTGCAGAGTTTGGTCAGATCTCAGTTAGGAATTCCAGAACAAACCTTGATGCCTCAAAACACCTTTCTTAACACTTTCCTAAAACACATGACTCTAAACATCTTAGGCGAAAAAACAGTGCAAAGAGGCAGTTTCTCTTCAGTTCTTAGAGGAGGGGTACCCGAATAAAAGTGGAAATGTTGAGTTAGTGAAATATTGAAACATGAAAAGAACAAAGACATCTGCTTTCTGAGCAAGGAGATCAGGTTTTGCTTCTGCTCATTAAAATTCCATTTTGTGGGAGCTGTGTATCTAAGTGCTGACCTTTTTCTTTGGGATGTTAGTTCAAGCCTTACATCCAGCCTTGAGGGATGTAGATTTCTTGATTTGAACATCCAGCCAAATGGACTGCAGGTTCTGGTCTAAAGACAGGGTGCAGCATTTAGTGGAATCCCATGTGGCTGTGTCTCTGAGCCACCAGGGGAGACATGCAGGGGAGACCAAGACCCCGCTTGGATGATGAGGAGCCACATCCTGCACACAGTGACTTTTACTTCAAGGACAAGATTCCCATGAGCCATTCTGAGGAACAAATGTTCACTGGAAAATGAAAATGTCTCCTGTTTGCATATGTGGCATATTAATTTACTAAAATCTGCCCTCTTCAGAATCCATGAGTGAATTCCTTATTGTGTATTTTCCTCTTTGAATTCAGAGTTCTATTTAAAGTTAAGGGAGGGATTCCCATGTTGGCAAGGGTAATATAAACAGCACATAGTATTAATCCTACTTTACAGATAGGGGAACTGAGTTTCAGTGAAATTAAGTATGTTGCCCAATGTCACACATCCAACATGTGACAGAGCTAGGAGAGACAGATTCTCTGACTGTGTTTTCTCCTGCTTCTGGGACTACCTGCTGATATTTTTGTTGTTTAGACCCATCATAACTGCTCAGAGTCTATGCTTCCTCCAGCATCTCTCCCCACATAAAAAAGTTTTCATGTTCTTATTGTTTAAGTGTGTGTGATGTATTCAGAAAGCACCTACCGAGTGCCTGCTGTGTACCAGACCTTTATTAGCTGGGGTTTCGTAAAAGTGAACAGGATGAGCTCCTAACTCATGAGGTGCTTTCTTAAAGACCATCCATCTGTGTGATCTCAGACTAAGAAAATGAGTCAAAAATTCAATTTAAGAAACAAAACACCACAAGAAAATGACAATTTCCAGTTTGGGATAGCTCAACACTTTGCAGCCCTGTCTGATATCACTTCTAACATTCTGTACTTAAGGTGGAAAAGGAATGGGCCGATGGCATTTGTATGTTCTTCAGCTTTACTGAGGCTTAACTGTGAAATGAAATTGTATAATATTTAAGTATGCATGGTGATTGAGAGATGCATGCTCTGTGAAAAGATTCCTCTTATTTAATTAACATACTTATCACCTTACATATTTAATTTTTTGGAATTTGTAACTGTACAGTTAAGTGACTGTTAGACCTCAAGGAAATCCCCATGCCTTAGAGGAGGTAGAGAAGGGACACTACAGTTAATAAAAAAAAAAATTGGCCAAGAGGCTCACACCTCCCAATAGGCAACTGCAAACAGCCCGTGGTGCATACCACCCCCCGCCCCTCGTTCCTATGCCTAAGTTCCTCCTACAGACTCGGATTTTTCTTTCCTCTCTGGTATTATACATACCATTTAATACAGAAGTCAATGTGAGAATAAAATTGACTTTACAGGATTTCTTTTACAGTCATACAAGGTCAACTCACAGTGCTGTCTCCATAATGGCTGGTTATGATGTGAACCTGGCTGTTTACTGGGCAGTGGGCAACTTTAAAACACGGGCTTTTACAGAGAAAACAGTAAAAGCTTTGTACATGCATTCCTTCAGATAAGAAGTTTGTGTCAGGGGTAGTAACAATGATTAAAGAACCCTGTAATGAATTTAGCATATTAAGAGACCATTTAGAGGCCTCAGATATTAATCTGGTATGTTCATATGAATTTCATTTCAGGAAACATTTATTGGTAGGGAAAAGGTATTAAAAATATTTGTACTGAAAGGGACTGGATTGTCGCTAATATAGTTGGCATGGACTGAAATATGTTTCCCCCAATTTGTATTTTGAGGTTCTATGTGATTGTATTTAGAGACCCAGCTTTTAGCAGGTAATTAAGATTAACCGAGGTCAATGGATGGATTCTGAATGTGAGAGAATTGGTGCCTGAGAAGAAGTGGAAGAGCATGCACCCAGGGAAGGTGGGGAGAGTGAAGTAAGAAGGGAAGAGAGTTCCCATCAGAATTCGACTACATCCATACCTTGATCTTGGACTTCCAGCCTCCAGAATTATGAGAAACTGAATTTCTATGATATTTTGTTAAGGTAGCCTGAGATGACTAAGATAGCCATTTAGATATTCTGGTTGGGGAAAATGTTTGAGTCATAAAAAGCTTTTTAATGTTAATTTCAGGAAATCATTGTAACTAGATTCTCTACTCTTTTCTCTCTATATATGTATAATTAATAATTAATTTTTACTAGACCCACATAAAGCTATAAATGTGATGGACTGATAATAGAAACTAGCATTTGGTTCCAGAAATCAGCAATGTTGAGGATTGTTTTTGAAACCTTTTTCGAGTAATTGCACCTCTTCTGGGTCCTACATTTATGATATTGAAATCTTTATATTGGTTTTCTGTGCATTCCAAATTGCTTCATTGCCTTAGCTCCATACAAAGCGGAGATGCACATTTATGTGAAAATCAATTATTCTGATGGAATTGGGAGCCTGGTCTTGAAATGATCTTGGGATAAAAAACTTTGTTTACTACTTGCTATATAGTTTCTCAGATGCTTTGCCACTACTTTCATTTCAGTTTACCTTTTCCTGGTGAAAAGGACCAATGTATATTGCTTGTCCACAGAGCTCTAATTTTATTCAAGATTCCATGGAAATGCTTATGCAGTTATTCCCATGTTCCTATTTAACACATGTGAAATAAGAGACTGTAGATGTTCACTGTTTGCTAGCACACTTGCAGATATCCAAGGTATAATAACTAATATCATGAGAAATCTTCAGAGGATTCTGTAGATGGTGGTCCTTTGAATTAGGGTAATTCAGCATGTGAAATTTTCTAGGAACAAATTTTCTGGGTGTAGATTAAAGCAGAGGTGCTTGGCTGTATATCCTGACCTCTGCCATGGTTGAGTTCAGGAGTGGAATGGACAAGACTGGCTGGCACATGCGCTTTTTAGTATTGGTAATTTTATGGGATAGAGCTATTAGTAAGTTAGAAAATTAAATTCTGGTGTTTTCTGGCCTCCCTGGTGGCACAGGGGTTAAAGGCATGGCGCTGTCAAGCTATCAGCAGCCACTGCAAGAAGCATTTGATCCCCAGCCAGGGAGCTAATGCACATGGCACAGCAGACCTCTCCTGTCTCACCTCTTGCCTGTTGCTCCCTTCAGCAGTGTATTTCAGTGGTTCTGCCTGTTCTGCTCCCTACCCTGTCTCTGGTGAATTGTCTCACCTCCCTCCCCACCCCTATACCCCTGGCCTACACCCCAGTTCTTGTATGCATAAAATAATTCTTTTGAAAAAATTCTGTCATTTTCCAGTGACTTCCTAAAGTGAAACTTTTTTTTTTTTTAAATCTGAAAAATGAGATGGCATTTCCTCCCCTTTTCTGATATACTTCAATGACTATCCTGACAGGAATGAATTCTACCGTTGAAAAGTAACTGGCTATTTTATGATTTGACTTTTCAGGATCAAAAGGGCTTTAACCAAAATCTTAGTGAGATTTAGTAGGAGTCATAGGACCAAGGCTGTCTACAGAGTAGTCACAAAAAACACAAAGACAAAGTCTAAAGTGACTACATTGAGGGTAAAACCAAATATGTTGAGGTGGTTTGAAGAAGGTAAAAATGCATTTGAACTGTGGGTAATCTGGGCTTACCATATTCATGCCATTCAGTGATACCACATGAGACAGCAAAAATAACACACTCAACCCTTTTCATTTTAACTATTTGATGAGTCAAATAATCACTATGCCTTATTATTTTTCCTTTGAAGTAGGTGTTTACATTTGTTGAAGAAGATTTAAAAGGTATACCTCCGCCTTGAAATCAAAGTTTTTACTAGAATACATTATGGATGTCAAAAGGCAAATTACATTCAAGGCAGGAAATGTCACTAAATAGTCAATTTTTCAGGATCAGACCCATTCTATAAAGTTTAAGATTCATGGCCACAACTTACAGATAAATAAATTCTAATGTGCTCACATATGTTCTTATAATTACCAAGAAGGGATGGATCATTTCATGGAGCTTAATGATGCCAATATAAATTTCCCAGAGAAAAGGAGTTTTTGAAAGGTTTTACCCAGACATAATCTTTCCTTCCCGCCCTGTCCTGGAGAGCTATCATCACATTAGATCTTCCCCCTTCTGGGCTTTTTCAGTGAAGTCAGAGGCCGATAACTGATATCCCCGATACCTTCCAAGAATGGCAGACTTTGTCATTCTGCTTATTCCTATGTGGCATGGTGCACTTCTGATGGGCAGGGAGCCTTTACAGTGCACTTTAGCCTGGACTATTTGGCACAGGTTGCCACAGAACACTACAGCTACAGATGTCATTTCACCTACCACACTTGAGGAATCACTACCTAATGTATTTTCAGTGTCTGAGGGTCATGTGGTTTTCCAAAGTTGTATCATAGTCATAATATTATATACCCTACAAGGGATTTGCTATAACAATAATCTAGGTTATGCATGATCCATTCAAATGCACTGATGTGCCAATTCACAGTAATTCCAAAAGAAATTTGCAGTTGGCCATATTGATAATTCATTCACTAGAAACCTTGAATCAATAGTCTCAGTATAATTCTAATGTGCACAATGGTCCATTTCCTCACTCTTTTGAGTTAAATAGCTAAAGATATGTTAGAACAAAAATACTTTGAAAATGGACATATTCTACCATTCAATGCATTTGATGAATGGCAGTCCACCTCTCAATGGTTATTGGACTTATTAAAACTCTATTTCGTCTACAGAATTTATAGTGGCCTCAACCATGCATCCTTATAATACCATCAGCAACAACTCTCACCTCCCACTTAGTCTTCCTCAACATCTATGTCAAAAACCTCCAAATTGCCAACAACAGTGATATGAAGGGGATAAGCACATTGATTAAATTCCAAGTATGATTTTTCACTTGGCCCTCTGCCTGGTTTCTTTTTTAAGACTGCCGATGTGAATTAATACATATTTTTTATTACAAGAATGGTATTTTTCTCAATTGTACAGAATCCCAAAACAAGACGATCAAGAGCATCACAATGAATCAAGAGCATCTGAATGAATTTCCCAGCAGCATCTACATCTACCACACGCACTCTCTCACATAAGCTTGCAGAATTAGTATTTTTAATGAAGCTCTAATAATTTAAACGAATCCCCATTTTACTGGTTTCTTAGATATAATTTAGGTATAAGTAAGCACCAACCTCCCAATGAGTAATGGTGCCTGGAAAAAAGTGGGGAAGTGTAATGTCTGCTAGGGTCACCTGGGTACAGAGGGCACAGGTTTGGGGTCAACAGCCTTGATCCCACTTTTAAATTCTCATTTCAGGCTCCTTTTCCATTTCTTTTATTTCCTTTTCACTTTCTTGTCTCCTTTAGCCTGTTGATTACACTCTGTATTCAATCACTTAGTGAAAGAGGTACTGATGGCTGTGGAGGTGGGGTGCTGTTGGTGGGATATGTGCACTGCACTCCTGGCAGTGTTCTCAGCAATCCAGTTCTGAATGAGGGTGGATATGAAAACTTCCCTGGGCAGTAAAACAATGATGGATGTGCTTGTAGAGCTGATTCATGCATGTGTAATAATTACTAACAAATTTTTTACAGACCAAGAACAGCTCCAAATTTGTGGAGGCTAGTGTAAACTTTGTTTCTTTAAATATTGGGGATAGATTCCTTTTGCCTCCAATGAGATTTCTTCATTCTAGCTTTGACCTTTACCAACAAGTAAGATTTGTTTTATTGTCTTGCTTGAGGGCTCTCCTTAGTAATAGGATGACCTACTTTAATTTCTACTTAAATGTCTCACAGGTTGGAGAGTGACTTCCCCTAAAGGATTGAGCCCCTAAAGACTCAAATTGGCCTCTGTGCCCTAATGGAAGACTTTTATCCCAAAGCAAATAAAAAATATATTAAGGGTTTTACAAACATAACCTTAAGCCTTTATCATTTTCTGTATGTTCCTTCTATTTTCATTATAAGTAATCGCACTTGCTTAAGACATTTGCTGCTTCTCTCCATCAGTTTTTATCCCTTTCCTTGTTCTTTTTGCCATAACACATGCCTTACATGAAAATGTATAGTCAATATTATTTTGCTTTTTCCTAAAACACACACAGGCATGGCCTAATGGGTGTGGCCTAATAGCACACAGAAGACACACTAAGGGGTCTACTGTATTGTATGTTGGCACAAGTTTCTGTGCTTTATTACCATTCTTAACTTCATTTGAGCTAGTGAGGTCACAGCAGAATAATGAGGGATGGGTAATGTTATTATCAATATTCTATAGCACAGCAAGTCCAGCATTTCCATAATCTCAGCAAGGTAAAAGTAATACCACTTCATAGGCAATGAACAAAAGAAACTTACTCCTTCATGTATTTCCAAAAGGTAATTCTCCCTTACACTGAGTGCCCTTAATACAGCAGACTGTGTTATCTCACTTAAAATTTTTAATAACATATGACCTACAATCATCATTTTGAACAGGCTAAAACCCTTGTCTAAAAGACATACAACGTAGAGTAAAATCTATGGGTTCTGATGTGAATCATTTATGTTTGCCTCTTCAAGGCCGAAATCTTGGATTATGGGAACATATGTAAGAGAATGGTCTGTATCAAGCTATCCAGCAATATTTCAAAGGAAGCACAATACTAATACCCTCTTTTGACATATTTGACATATTAGAAAGTTTGAGTGAATTACTCAAGAGTATATAAAGACTTAAATACTTTGACATGGAAGATGCCAAGCAAAAGGAGTGTATGTTTGCTGGACGATGCAGCTGAAACACAGGACCACCCCACCCCCCATGCTCCCCCACTCCATCCACTTCCCAGTAAGAATGCTGACACAACAAGCTAACCAAGTAGTGTAAAGAAAACAAATCCTTTTCCACATTTTCCCCAAGGGTCTTTCTGGGTCCATAAGAAAAAAGTTATCTGGGTATCTGGGTATCAGCTAAGGCCCATGTGAGGCACAAGAAAAGGCAGTTATTGGGCCTCCCCTGGTGGCACAGTGGTTGAGCACTGGACTGTGAAGCTGCCTGCAGCCTCTGCAGTGCAGGTTTGATCCCTGGCCACCGGTGAGGGTCCCACATGGAGCGCAGGCCTCTCCTGCCATGCCCGCTGCTCCCCTCAGCAGTGTATTTAGTCGGTCTGCCTGTTCTGTTCCCCGCTCTGGCGAATTCTCTCACCCTCCCGCACTTCTGACTGTACTCAGTGCTTCTATAAATAAATAAATAAATAAATAAATCTTAAAAAAAAAGGCAGTTATCTGAATTTTAGGGAGAGATTCCTGGCCTTGTTAAGACATGTGGGAGAGGAGGCTTTCAGTGTCAGATATCTAATTTTATAGGAGCCCCAAAAGAAGAAGATTGAGGTAGATTAGATTTCTTGGGTAGATAAACTACTGAGATCAGGGTTCCTTGATAACTGCCAAGGAGCACATTCTATAGCTTTCACCAGGAGGGCCTTGTGTCAGATCTTGAGAAATGATCAGTGATGTGGATATCCTGCCAGCTCATGGTTCACAGCCCTACAGTATAAAGGGGTTTCTCTTAATTCCACCCTCTAGTCACCCTCAACATAAGAGGTATGCATCTTTCTTAAAGCATAAGGTGTCTGGTCAAATTCAGAGGGCCTCTAAGATTTGGGGCAATTGTAGAGAAGACTGGACGATTATGGCCATGTCTCCTCAATTCCTTCAGGGAAGCTAGGAAGCCTATGTGGCCACAGCTGAACAAATTCCATGGCTAGCTTTGAAATGAGACTACTACAGATTTTTCAGAGGCAGCGTGTTGTGATGAAAAAGAACACATGAATTTTGGACTCAAATAGACCTTAGCTGGAATTCTGATTTTGCAATCTCACTGTTTTCTCATATGAAAATGTGAAGGCTAATATCTATACATTATTCTGCTCAATAGAGTTGTTAAAATTATTAGAGTTAATGCATGCAAAAGTGCCATAATATAGCAGGTATTTAATAAACGGCACCCATGTAGTTATTATTTGACTTGGGATGTGGATTTAAAAAGAGTATTTGCTATATTTGCTAATAAGAATGGTGTTCACCTGATTATAAGGAGGAAAAACTCAACTGGGGGAAGTGGATAATCTACAAAGGGCAATTAAACTAAATTAGTTAGAAATGAATCTGACGAGACAGCAAGAAAAGGACTCAACATTCATGGATGAAATACAATTTCATCGGTCATAAATACTCCTCTTTAAAACTTTAATGAACACAATTGGGGACAGACTATTCGTAAGCGATGAAGAGACTATTCATTACCTTGAGGAATTGTAGAATTTAAGGAAATAAAGTGTGGGCCACTTGAGTAACACAGTAAGTCAACAAGAGGAGAAAAAAAGCATAACAGGATAAAAATGATTTCAATATTTTAAGTATGGTATATATTATTATACTCACACTTTCAGAGTCCACCAGGGTAGCCATAACAAATACCATAGATTGAATGACCTAAACTGGAAATTTATTTTCTCACAGCTATGGAAGCTGGAAAGCCTAAGATCAAGGTTCTGGAAACTTGTTTTTTGAGGAGGCCTACAGAAGGCCTCCTTCCTATGTCTTCACTCAGTTTTTCCCATGTGTGTGCGCGCGCGCGCATGTGAGGTAGGGTTGTAGAGGGGATTCTCTCTTCCTTTTATAATACCACCAACTCTATTAGTTAGCATGCCATCCTTATAATCTCATTTAACCATAATTATCTCTTAAAAGTCCTCCTATTTTCAAATACAGTCACACTGGGAGTTAGGATTTAACCTATGTATTGGGAGAGGGAGAACAGGCATTATTCTATCCATAACATACATACATACATATGCATTTGCATGTGCCCCAAATCACAAAAAGATGGTATCACTATATTATTATTACTATTAACAGGGACAGATAGCGTTTATAGAGATGGTCTCTGTTTTGGACCCTGGGAGAAGGAATTGACATTGACTGCTGCAGTACAGTTCTCCCTAACTCTCAAGCACGTTCTATAACCATCCCTGTTTGAGGAAATTAGTTCTCACGGGTGATCAGTGGTAGAGCAGGAACTCAAGTGTAACCTACTACACCATACGTTGACTTTGCTGACATGCACCTTATTTTTTATGGAGGAAATTCTTGACTTTTTGTTTTCAAAGAGCTATAGATCTGAGTTCCCTGGGGCAGAAGGCAGAAAAACAGTGCTTAGAATAATGTCCGGAGCTGAGGTGGAACAATGCGTGGCTGCTGGTTTCTCTGACTGTAACCTCAGCTAACCTGGAGGTTGTGGCAGAACTTGACAGTCTGACAGGTATCATTGAAACCAACATTGGTAGATCATAATCTACCAGGTAGATCCAATTCCACAGGTGCACTATTTTACATATTGATTCTTAGGCATATCTTTATGCCTAAGATATGTAATAAAACTACTGTGACAAGTATGCAGAAAAACAATCATTGTATACCCAAAAGGTAATCTGATAGTCCTAGAATATTGACTACTCATTTAAGATAAAGTGTAATTGACTGACATAAAAATCTGTAAGAATTTGAAGAATTGACACAGTTATAGTAAGGTATTGAAGCAGTGAAGATAGTTAACATTTTTATTAGTAAGTTTCTATTAAATATAGTAATATTGTAATGGTTTTACAATAATTCTGTATTGTTTCCACTGCACATTCTTCAGATATAATTGAAAGCACATAAAAATGAGTCTAGGCTAGAAAGCAGACTTCAAACTCTGTGTTCTAGATGAGAATTGGGGTGGTGAGATTGCAGGAAAGGATGAAGAAGAGAGGGGACCAACACTTATTGAAATTCTCTCTTCATCATCATGTTTTACCTCAGCAACTACTTCCTTTAAGTACACAGCACTGGTCTTCACATTCATCAATGTGGGGACAGAGGGCATGTCCGGAGGTGATGAGGAAAGAGAATAGAAAATGCCTGATGCCTAAGTCTTTCATCTATTTGACAAGTTTGCCTTAGTTCAGTTCTGTTTACCTTCAAATAACACCTATACTCTGAGGTCTGTGAGGGACTTCAAGGCTGCTGGCTGCCTCATGCTCAGCAGGCAGAGGTGCTGGTATCTCGGGGAGTGTCTCCTGCTCTCCAGGGCTCGACAAAGGGCAGCACCTCCTCCTACTCTGTGTGAATATATGAGTGTGCACACGTGCACATGCTTGTATACCATCCAGTTCTTTTATAAAATGGAGCAACTGATCAGCTCAATATTTTAAAGTTAAATATAAGTGGGAGTCATCAATATTGAATTTTAGAATTCTAAATGAATTTTCTTTTTTATTCAGCACTGTTTAGATATGAAATAAATTCAGTCTGGGGTTCACTGCTTTACTGAAAGAAGAATTTAGGCAGGGTTCAAAAAGGAGCTGAGAAATGATTAGATAATAGAAACATGAGACTTTTAAGGAATGGTTAAATAGACTGAATTATTTAGCCTGGAAGAACCCCAGGGTGATGTACGCATGGGCAAGGTGCTTCCACAGAGACTAGCAGTCTTTCCTCTTCACGAAGGGCAAAGGCAGTGTGGAGAATAGGTGGGAAAGGAAGGTTTTCTGGCAGTGAAGACTATCAAGAAGTATGTGGGTTATTGAGCAAAGTTCTGTTGCCCTCTAATTTGTCATTCTGGAAAGGCCAACATTCTGGAAGGCCCACTGACAAAAACGGCTTAAACATGACCCTGCCTCAACCAGGAGGGAGGGAGGGAGTGAGAGAGCGAGAAGGACAGTCAGCCAGACACAATGAACACTTAGGATGTGATTCTGTGTTGTATTATAAGGATGTCAGGAGAAAACCATAAGGAGTTTCTATCTACAAAATGGGAATTTGAAGCCAAATATGTCCATATCCACTTCATCAAGACACCACACAAACTCTTCAGACCAACACAGTTTAGGCTGAAAGTTCAATGAGCGGCAGCTACAAAGTCTATTGTGAGAGAGGGGTTCTCTGCCTCACTGATAGTTAATATGCCATTATGAAGGCAAAGAAATTAACCTGCAGAGGAAAACAATCAGGACCAATACTCTAGCAAGTGGGAAGACATACACTGTCTCCAAGGCATTCATTTGGCTGGCAAGATAGAAATTACTGTGGATCTGACCCAAATGCAAAAAGTAACACATGAAAACTCAGTCATTCCAAGGAGGCATTTAGGGTCTATGCACGCTCTGAGCAAGAAAGAACTCCCAGTGTTTGTACAGATGGTCCTTTTGCAAAAGGAATGTTCACAGGCACCAATGGGCTGGTTCTCACATAATCCTAGTGATGTATATGTTTTTTCCATTTCAGAGACAGTGACACTGGGCCATTGATGGTCTGTTGCACCTTATGAGGGAGTGAGCCTGTTTTCACAATCAAGTGTTCTGTGTGTGAAGCTAAGAAATGTGTAACCTTTGCGCAATGATCAGGGATGGTTCAGATATCTTCATTATCCAACTATTTAAGAACCAGGTCTCTATCCAACCCCAGTCTGTCACAGCATCAACTGCTCTTCTTGCCAATATTACAGCTTTAAGCAGCATTTACTCTGTTGGTGAACACAGCGTGTGGTAAAATGATTTAGCATCATGAATAAACACATATGCTTGCTTGGGTCCAAACTTTAGAAGTGACAAACCCATTTTCTGGCCCATGATTTAATGGACTAGAAGCAAACTGAAAGGTGCATGATTTACTGCACACGAACAGCTAACTCCCTCTGCAGCGAGTAAACTTTTTGCTATCAAGCGCGACCCAGAGATCCAGTTGCAGGTCGTGAGTCCCGAATGCTAGTACGTGTGCATCCACATGTGTATGCACACACGTGCATGCACATACACACACACACTTATAAACACACACATTTGATGCTTTGAGACCTGACTTGTATAGAACAAAAGGTAAAGAAAAAACAGATAAAAAAGTAAAAACATTAAACAAGAGGTTAATGAAAAGACAGTACACTAAGCAGAAACAAAAAGAAGTACTAATAAATCCTCCCTTTTACAAAAAAAAAAAAAAAAAAAGGACAATAACAAACCTACTTAACTTCTATGCCTGGTTTTCTTAGCTTGAAAGTGGTGTCCTCTACCCTTCAAGCTTCCCCCAATAGACAAACACGTATTTTACTTTTAGTCTTGTTCCCATTTTATGTTTACATTTTATTTTCTCATTCCCTTTTCTGAATTCCCCTGCTTCTAGTTTCCAACTCAGTGTTTACAGAGACCTTGACAGGCATCAGGGAGGTTTAAGAGACCCCAATTTTTTCCTCTTCTTTTATAATGTCCATTCCTTTCCCCCCCTCTTCCCAGAGAATAGATAAGTTTACCCAGAAAATAAAAAGCTAATACAACCTTTTGCTCATCAACAAAAGTATGTCTTGTTGTAGCCAGGAATAAGTTAATAAAACAGGGAAAAGGCTTAGTGGCTTAAAAATAGGCTCCTTGGGGTTATGAAGGAACAATGTTGTTTTTTCTTCCCAGCGTGCAAGGATTTAATTAAGTGATAACAGTCACCTTGGGGTGGCTGCACAAGGCAATAATATCTAGGTGAAGAAAAATGCTGAAGAGAGTTGAGTACAGTCAATTTATCTTCAGAGAAGGCAATAAATGAACAAAGCATAGGTATTGGGCTGATTGTTTCGCGATGTTTCCATCTGATAAGCATCAAAAAAAGGGGGACAGATTTGGTATTTTCAGTTTCTGAAATGTATTAAATACAGAGAAAGGAAATAAAAAAATTGCTGTGAGGTCACATCCTCACATTCTAATTACAAACAGTTTGGTAATTATTCAAGCTAAACATAGAACAAGGGAATTTTCCTATTGACACAAAGGATGGGAACACAGCTGAGTCGTGTATTCATAAGCAAACATACAGAACTTGGACAGTTTTATTCTGCCAAAAAGGAGGAAATAAATTATAAAGAAGCGAGGACAGAGTGAGATGGTGCAGACCATCCAAAGGTCAAATTTGGGGATCTCACTGAGAAGTGAAGGGGGGCCACCATCAGGTACTAATGACCAGCCATAAAGAACATCCAAAAAACAAACAACCCAACAAGACAAAACCCACAACAGTCACAGTATCAGCCCTGAATGATATAAGGAAATAAACATAAAGTCATTGGAGCCTTGGCCCAGGGGAGGATGCTAACAACCCAAACGTGTAGATTTGCTTGCAGAGAGAAGGCCAAGGTAAGTTTTGAATGAAGTTGGAGTGAACGTAAATGCTTAGCTGGTAAAACCAACAGCTAAGCATTCTCTTCTCTCTTATCTCTTACTGAGGAGGGGACTTGGGGGCTAGTGAAAATAGAGGAGTCTTTCATTTTTTCCTAGAAACAAGAATCACAGCAACACTAACTTCTACCTCCATTGCTGTAGACTTTCATGGGTGGATCTCAAAGTACCCTGCAAAATTCATTACTTCTAACACTGCCTCTGCTGGATATAAGGATACAAGGAAGATGAGGGGGTTGTCTAAGACCACTCAACCTGTTCACCTCCCAGTTTTGATCCCTAATTCCCACAGTCCTTATCTACTTAATTGCCTTCTTGGAGACTTCATCATCTCCCTCTCAAGAGTTCAGGTTTGTAGCTCTACAGTTTCATTTGTGGTCAGAAAATGCATGCCCCTCCATTTCCTAGTTGACTCCAGACAAACTCTTCTGCCAGTGAAAAGTGGATCTGACAGGGCAGCAGGGCTGGGACCTCTGTTTTCAGCTGGGTCAGTGTAGAGAGACGCACTGGGAATCTGCATGTAGAAGGCAGAGGGTCTGGGGGACAGGAAACAGTTCCTTCCCTCCACAGTCTCTTTCCTCATCCACCCCCCCCCCCCATGGGAGTGAATGTGTCTGGAGGGTACACAAAGCAAGTGTGAGCTGGCTGATGCTGGCAAGGTTGCCTGCATGAAAACAGTAAACACCTCAGGATCAAATAAAATGAAGATGAAAGTCACAAAAACATTGTCACAGAAAGTCTACTGTCTTATCTGAATTGATGGCAGATTTATATAAATTATGGAAAGTGGGGTAGGTAAGGCTCAATGAGATGTTCCAGGTCAAAAAATAAAATTTCTCACATTATGGGGAGCAGCGCTAAATTGTCCTAAGAGTGTATTATGAAGGAATGATTACGCAACTGATATTTCTCAAGTTACTAAAAGAAGAAGAGGTATTTTATTTTAAATAAGCCTTCAAGTCAAAGACATTATTTAGAAGAAATGGGATTCTGCTCACCTAGGTTTCCGCAACTTTTCCAACTACTTGTCAGTGCTTTCTAATAATAAAAATAAAAATAATTCTCCGAGGTCCTATGTCAAGGTTCAGGTGACAGGTCCCTTTGTGACAACAGATTTTAATACTAGATGACTTGAGCTTTCCTGTTGACAGGTGTCCAGGACTGACTACTGTAACAGCCAAACTGTTTAAGAAATTATTTACTCTTCTGTTCCAAAGAGATTTGTAAAATGCTGAATACAGGGATGTCAGAGCTTTATTATGTATTGGTTTAGGCCCTCCTGGGCTAACAGCAGAACAGAGCAGAGACAAGGCCTGACCAGTCATATACCTTTGAGCAAAGTGAGACATTCAAGATTCTTTTTGTTATACATGATTAGTTTTCTGGTGTTTTTGTGTGTGATAGCCTTTAACCATTAGTTCCTTTGGACCTTGGGGCTACAAGTCTCACTTGGATCAGTTATTAAGGGTCCTCAACAGGGACAGAACAGGGTAAGGACAATCAGTTAGTACCCATGCTCCTACATAAATATATGAATTTCTATTTTTGACTGTCCAAAACAACACAAGAGAGACTCACCCATTCATTCCCTGGTGTTCTAGTGAAACTGTTCGTCACAGGCTTAAGTCCCATGCCACCACAACCTGACGCTGATCACAGAGCAAAAAGTCAAGAAGAGCTTAAAGCTTTACTAATAATTAAAAGTTATGTTAACCATCTGGCTGAAGCTAACTGGCCACTCAAGACTCCAACTTCCAGCTTGGACCCTCAAGGTTAGCAGTCCTTTGTGCACGTGAAGGTCCTTACACCCCCAGTTCTTCCTTTTCTTGGACTGAGCACTCCCCTAAACATGGAAGTACTGAGTTATTCATGAGGTGACTGCTCTTCCTACTCATTGTCAAGAGGGTTCCATCCAGCTGGGCAGCAGCGCCTTCAAAGTGAGTTCTGGAGGATGGGTATCATGGATTTAGGGTTTAATGAATTAATTACTGCATCTGACTTGGAAATACAGTGATCACAGATATGATCAGGGTTGGAGGTTCTTACAAGCTTATTTCCCTCAAGAATATTGTTCTTTAAGTACCATTATCATCACCCAAGATGGCTCTCCCAATGAGAGACTTTAAAATGAAGTTGATGAGCTCACTGGCTACATAGATTTAATATTCAAAGAGACTTTGGCATGGATATAAGGAAACTACAATTCTAATTAATGTCCATTTATCGATGAACTAGGCATGTTCTCAAACTGTCCAATTAAAAGTTTATGCCTGTGCTGAAACCTCTATTTACTACTTTACTATTAACAATAATACACCCTAGGAGCTGCTGTCTGTTTGAGCATGTCAAAGTGAAACACTGATTTGTTTAATTTTTCTCCTCAAAAGTGAATTGGTTGGCACATTTTAATGTGCTCTGAATTAGGACAGCTGCCATCAATTAAATACACAAATGATTAAACAAAGAATGGAAGTATTCAAGTAGGCAGAATCTACTCATTCATTGATCTTAGGCTAACAGGAGACATAAATGTTCATTTATTTTTGCCACAGAAGATTAAATTTTCCTTCCAGAGGTACAGACACATCATCTGTGTGTGTGTGTGTGTATGTGAAGATATGTACCATCATATTTACTCACTATTCCTGTCATATATATTAATTTCCAATTCATGCTCATTATGACCATGTGAAATAGTTCGAGGGTTTTCAATGTTTTTCATAATATAGCCGTACCACTGATGTATGAAAATAGCTCAGGAAAAAAATAGACTGGTAATTGGATAGACAGTCAGGAAAACATACACCAATTTCTTTCTCAAATAGACCTGTAACTGAATTTTCTAGACATTGTGTGAGCAACATATATCCAGCATCTTAGATAAACCTTTTGGTCTACCTTTCAATAGGAATTCTAATCATTATATCATTTTATTGGCCAAGATAGAAAAAATGGCTACAGTTTTATTATGAAATATTCTTTTTTTGATGAAATGCTATCTTTTTACATATCTGAAGGTAGAATTTTATAACAACAAAGACCTGAAAAGAAAGAAAAAGGCACGTAAAATAACAATGAGAACCAGTTTCCACATAGACAACATCTCCAAAGCTGGCATTATAGTCTCAGTTTTAT
Source organism: Talpa europaea (assembly GCF_964194135.1). Taxonomy (NCBI): domain Eukaryota; kingdom Metazoa; phylum Chordata; class Mammalia; order Eulipotyphla; family Talpidae; genus Talpa; species Talpa europaea. The sequence continues at coordinate 70,289,992 of NC_140075.1, read as the reverse complement.
CCTTGGTGCTTTCGCCTTGAATCTCCCATTAGTGCTGATGGGAACTGCATAGCTAAAGCCCATGCATCAAGTTGAGAGAACACTACTCAGTATTAGCTCTGACTCCAATGTTATAACACAAATCATGATAATATTTCTGTATCTCTGCATTTCATTGGGAAAAAATACAGAGTTGCACTCTGTGCACACATAAATTATGACTCTATTCCTCTACTGTTTATGATTATTGTCCTATTCTATGTAGAAAATAAAGACATTTTTAATAACATTTTAAGTAAAAGTTTTTAATAAACAGAAATTGCAGTTGTGTTGAGTCTATCATGGAAGAGATCTAAAACTACAAATAGGACTTAAATATTATTATAACCCCAACAGAAACATAGCACCAGGCATACTTCCTGTATGAACCCATGGCTCTGAGTGCATCCTAAAGTATAGGGGCAGCTGAAGCAGGAGGGCAGGGAGTGGGATGTGAGCACTGAGCCCTGCTCACTTTGAGTCTAGTTACAAACTCTTACTAGCGCTAGTTGGGGGTTGCTCAGCTGCTTCAAGAACTTACGTAATGAGGTCAAGGTCAGGAACCTGAGGTATCAGGTAAGACGTTTCAAGATGTTCTGTGGCCAAAGATAACATCCCTGACCCTGACCGATTAACATATCTCTCAGCCACAGGAGAAAGGATTGGGTAGTCCTAGCAATGTTGACAGAAAAATAACCCCAAACTTTATGCCCCAAACACCCAGATTATTGTGAATGAAAATATATTTAATATTAATATAACTTACAGTAAGTGCAAAAATCTCACTGGGTTCCAAGGAACTTTTAATAATGACAAAAAGTACTTCTAAATGAGTGTAATTCATCTCCATTACAGAAAAATTAGAGAATGCAAATAAACAAAGAAAAGGGAAATACATATCACCCATAATACTTAAATTCTCCTAATATTCCGGTTGACATGTTAATTAATTCATTAAGTATCATTAAACAACTGCTATATTTTTGGACCTGACCTAGGTACTAGGCAGTGAAGATAGTGAAGAATTAGACAGATATAGCTTCTTTTTTCATGAAACTTAGAATTGATAAATATGTATTTTTAAAAAGACAACCTATACTAACCTATTCTATGTGCGGTTACAGAAACTACTCAACCAAAGGTCAGATTGTATCTGCTCTATACCTCTCCTAGCAGCAGCCACACTTAAACGACCCTCTTAATGCTTCTTTTAAAATTAAACTTCATGCATTTGGTCAAATTTTGAGTCCATCTAGAAAGGCATACATCCCCAAGAACACTGCACAGGAATCACAGTGAAAGGGGTTGTTTCAAAATTACTGTGGGGTCCCCATCCAGATTTCTTTATGTAAATGTGAAAGTGTTTTTCTCTCCCCACCCCCCGGGCATTCTCTCTCTCTCTGACACACTGACACACACACACACACACACACACACACACTCTTTCCATCACAGAATTTGAATGAACACTACACTTGGTTTGCTTGTTATAGCAAAAAGGCTTCAAGGCATCCCTACAAACCCAGGTCATTTGTGAAGAAAGTTTTGCTTTGACTTTCACTTTTTTCAAAATCTTTGATTGAATCCCGAGAATAACAAGTTCTATTATTTCTACTCCTTGTTAATATGTTCATCTCATAACAAGCATCCTGTCCCGTGACTCTGAAAACACCATAGTACCTGCCCTGGGAGGAGGATTTTCCTGGAATTGAGGTGGTGGCCAAAGGCAGGAGCCATCGCGAGGATCCCGTCTGGCCATGTTCACAGGTGTCATGGCTGAGAGTGTGAGACAGGTTGCATGTGGGCACCCACAAAGTCTTGTTATACCATGTGACACACATTACGTGGTCAGGGTCAGAAGTATCTATAACCCATTTAACTAAAATGATCTATTTTGCATTTATTTTGAGAAACAAAGAAAAATGTAATAGGTTTGTAGTAAAAAAGCGATTAAGTCGCCACATGGAGATTTACCAGGAAGGAACTTAGAGACAATTCCAACTATACATATACAGGAGGTAGCAGACTCTTTTCCGTAACATACTACTGTGGGTTTCTCACCTGAAAAGTGATGGGTAAGTCATGGCTAGGAAATACTTGTCTACTCAAAACTATATTCTGGTCACATTCTGACTTCTTCACATGTTTCTACAATACCCCGCTCCTAGTGATTGTGTTATTAAAGGGATTTGGCCACAAAGCCTGACTCCCAATATAAAGAAATACACTGTTTTGTCATTTTCAGGATGGGCTCCAGGACAGTATACAAATTGGGTCCATTCTGAGGTTAGTGCTAACTGTTTCTCTAGGGGTCATTTTGGCTGAGGTTTTCAGCAGGCCTTGGTCTGTATACAGAAAAACTACTGATATAAGGAGTATTTGCTAGTGCTCTGTGAAACAGTAAGTACCACACACAGCAGAAATTTGCAATTGCCCCTTTTAATTTGATTATATTGGCCAATAATAGTTAGCAGGCAGACCAGAAATTCTCCCTATAGATTTTACATTAGATTATGGCACCAAATAAAATGAAATAAACAAATGTGCTTGTCACGGTGTCTAGCTGATTGAATAAAATGACAAAAAGATTTTGTTACATTTTTTAAGTCAAAGAACATTATTGTTTAAAAAATAGTATACATTAAAAAATGGGGCAGAATACCATGCAAAATTTATTTAAGAATAAAGAATCTCATTATTCATTGATAGATATTTGCAAAAAAATTCTTCATGAACTCCTGTTAAGGGCCAGAGCAGAATTATTTAAGAATCTAACCATTATTTTCAAACTCTTGCTGAATTTTAATCTTACTGAGATAGTAGGATTTTAGATATGTGTGTGTGTGATTACATAGGTAAACACACATATAATGCACATATATGTAAAATACTGCAACCTGCTTTTGAATTTAACAATACATCCAATAGTTTTATAAGTACATATAGGTTTATCACCTTTTCGTCTACCTAGGTAGGTAGAGTGTGTGTGTGTGTGTGTGTGTGTGTATCTATACAATTCCCCAATTTTAATCATTTCAAACTTTGGGACAATTATAAGTAATACTGCAATGAATTCCCTTGAAAATTTCTGAACTGTCCTATTCTAAAAAGTTGAATTACTTGATATATTCTACTAAAGGCTGCTAAATTACTCTTTTTTGCCTAATTGCTTTAAGAAGGTGTGAAAACTATGCAGTCTTTCCAATCATAAACAGGAGTGTTACATTGCCTATATTCTCACCAATGTTTGATAATATCAGTCTTCAATCTTGGTTAATCTGAGAGGCAACAATTTGCAGTATTTTTACGTGTGAGTTGGTCAGTTATATTTACATGGTGACAGTCTCATTCATATCCTTTGACTATGTTCTAGCAGGATGTTGCTCATGGTCTTCATGAATTGTTTGATATCTTTATATAGTTTGGAAATTGATCCTTTGTTTTATCTAATGAAAGTGTTCTCTCTCTGTATTCTATTTGATTTCATTTTCTGGTGTCTTTTGCAGTATTTAAAACTTTTAAGTAATTAGTTTTTGTGACTCCTGGACTTTTCCTTAGCAAGACTTCTCACCATGAGAAAATGAAAGTGCTCTCTTTTTCCTCATGTTTATAGTCATGTTTAGTTCTTCAATTGTTGAGTTAAAGAATTAAGGAATACTTTTTAATGCATTTCTGAAGTTCTACATGGAAATATACCCTTACAATTTATTTTTTGAACAACTTAGAATCATTTTTATTTTTTTTACTTTAACATTTATCAATTTTTTTTTATATTTTTAGACAATATTTGCTGCTCCCCAGCCACTCAGATTGAGTCCCCATAGAATTTCCGTCCCCAAGGCACCCATGCACCATCACCACAGTCCCCTGTGCTCCTCACCCCCTCCCTCTACTTTAAAGTGTATACATTGTTTTCTTGCACTACTGCCCAACAAAATTTGCAAGTCAAACTTAAGAGAAGGTTCAGTTTCTTGAAGCAGAATCAGATCCTAAGTTTACTATTATTTTTCTAGGAAGGGCTTATAACACTACTGCAAAAGAATTTTTTCAAAGGAAAGGGAGAAAACCGTATCTACTTCTTTTTATACATTATTCCTAGGGCTGTCAGTAGTATAGACTAAAAGCTCAAATGTAATGCTTCATTTACCTTACATTTCTGATTAATCAGCAGTTGCATAGAAAGAAATGAGCCTCCAGGGTCAGAGGCCTGGGTTCAAATCCTAGATTCAAGCACTTATGAACCCTATGAGCTTAGGCTAGTCATTATTTTCTCTGAATACAGGATTTTAATTTATAGAGTAGAACTACCACAGATCCTCACAAGATTAAGTGAAATGAACAAGTAAATCACTCACCATTGTCTTTCCCACCCCAAGAATATGTTTTCTTTCCTCTTCATCCATGCTCCCTCATACTCATGTCATAGTAGTTGTGGAGCAAGCCCAGAAAAGCTGTAGAGTTCCCCAGAAGGCAAAGAATATTCACCATGCAGTTAATGGTAAGGGTTGATTATAACTGGGACAAAGAGTGAAGTGAGACCAACAGAAAAAAGAACTGAGACAGGGCTAGAAATTTTCCTCAAAAAAAAAAAAAAAGTGAACTTTTAAAAAGATCAATAGATCAGAAATTTAATAACGGAGTTGACTTATTCGATAGTGAGTTTCATTTTTATTAGTCCTTTTAGCCTGAATACTTTGGTCTGACTGAGTTGAATTTTACCCATGATTTGTACTAGTCATAGCTGAGTCTCTGAATGGGCGCACATTAGAAAAGATCACTGAGAACTGGACATATAAATGAATTTTTCTAACATTTGCAAAGATAAAAATGAGAGCACAATAAAGGACCCAATTACTATAGGCAAGAGAATTGAGCAGCACATACTTTACTCAATAGAACATACAAATAGCAAGTAAACACAACAGAAGATCACTAGCCATTAGCAAAACACAAATAAAACCATGAGATACTACTATATACCTATTGGAAGAGGTTAAAATTAAAGAATACTGACAATTCCAAAAGCTGTCAAAAAAGCAGAACAACACAGTTGATGGAAATGCAAAATGGTATAATCACTCTAGGAAAAGTCTCTCTGAAACTTAAATACACTGACCATATGACCCATAAATCCTACTCCTGGGAATTTATCCTAGAAAAATGAAAATCTATGTCCATACAAAAAAACCTGTGCATGAATGTTCATAGCAACTTTCTTCACTATTGCCAAAGAATGGGATCAACCCCCAAATCCTTCAATGAGTGAAAAGATATAGAAACTGTGATACAGGGGTGTCCCTGGTGACCTAAGGGTTAAGGCTCAGCACTGTCACTGCGAAAGCCAACCACAACTGCCTGAGTTCGATTCCCAAGCAGGGAGCTGACCCACATGACACAGCAGACTTCTCCTGTCTTGCCCACTGCTCCCCTCAGCAGTGTATTTCAGTAGATCTCCCTGTTCTGTTCCCTGCTCTGTCTCTGGTGAATGCTCTCACCCATTGCACTTCTGGCCTACACTCCAGTTTTTCTACATAATAAACAAAAAATCAAATAAATAAGTCTTATAAACAAGAACAAAAAAACTGTGGTACAGTCATACAATGGAATGCAACTTAGGAACAAATTACTGATATGAATCTCAAGTACGTTATGCAAAGTGAAAGAAGCCAGTTTCAAAAGGTTACAGATTGTAAGATTCTATTCACGTGGTTTTCTCATAAAGACAAGATATAATAAAAGAAGGAACAGATCAGCGGTCAACAAGGCTTAGAGTAAGGGTAGCTGGTATACAAAGGGGTGGCATCAGGGAGATTTTGGAAGCAATGGCACTCACCTATACCCAGATAGTGGTAGTGCTTACATTAATTGAAAAGTGTTCCGCCGGGGCAGACCAGGCGCACAGGGGAGTGTGTCCCCACATCGGCATTTTAGAACAGGGACCTTTCTCCAGTAAAGGCTGCTTGAAACTGACAGATGACTCCTGGAAGAACCAGAGGGGAACAGAGAAGCCCACCCAAGATGCCGGCAAGTCCCAACAACACAGTGTCCCAACGCATACGGCAAATTAGAAAACAGACAGTAGGGAGGAGAAGAACCACACGCAACCTAGCAACTCTCCAGAGAAAAAGCACACCACAAAAAGAAAGCCAGCCCCCAGATTGCAACGACAATAACTTGGAAGAATTTCTGAGCCTTCCAGAAAGAGAATTTAAAATTGCCGTGATTAAAAAACTGACAGAAGTCATAAAGGAAAACAATGATAAGGGAAAAATAATCAACGATCAGAAGAATGCAATTGAGTCCCTAGAGAGGGAAAACAATGGTCAGAAGAAAGAAATTGAGTCCCTAAAGAGGGAAGTAAAAGAAATGCAGGAGATCAAAGAATTAATGGAAGAACTAAAGAATTCTGGGAAAAGCAATGAAAGCAGAATAGATGAAATGGAAGAACGAATAAGTAATCTTGAAGACACAGAAATAAAAAGAACCAAAACAGAAAAGGAAAGAGAAGTACGAAGGAAAAAGAACGAAGAAAGACTTCGGGAACTATCTGACTCCATGAGGAAAGGAAATATAAGAGTTATAGGAATACCAGAAGGAGAGGAGAGAGATGTAGGAACAGAGAAAATATTCAAAGAGATAATTGAAGAGAACTTCCCAAATGTGGAGAAGGAGCTGAAAATTGATATACAAGAAGCAAGAAGAACACCAAACTTCCACGACGAAAGGAAAAATACAGCAAGACACATAATAGTAAAGCTCCCAAGAATCCAGGACAAGGAAAAAATAATGAAGCTGGCAAGAGGGAAGAAACAGATAACATTCAAAGGAAAACCAATCAGGCTGACATCAGACTTCTCCGAAGAAACACTACGGGCAAGGAGAGAGTGGAGGGACATAGTCAACAGACTCCAAGAAAACAGATGCCAACCAAGAATACTCTATCCCGCAAAGCTCTCCTTCCTCTTTGAAGAAAGAATATGGACCTTCCCAGACAAACAGAAACTCCGGAATTTCATTGCAACTAAACCCCCACTCCAAAAAATACTACAAGGAGTCCTAAAGCCAGAACCTCAGAGCGACGAATAACAATGAAAGAAGGCCAAAAAAAAAAAAAGTTATTAAAAGAATAAATAAATAAAATCAAAGGAAAGACAAACACAATGGCAAATACAGATGTTAACATATCAATATTAACTCTAAATGTAAATGGACTAAACTCTTCAATAAAAAGACACAGAGTTGCAGCCTGGATTAAGAAACAAAACCCAACCTTTTGCTGTCTCCAGGAAACACATTTAGCTACAAAAGATAAAAATAGGCTCAAAGTTAAAGGATGGAAAACAATCCTACAAGCAAATGGACCAAAAAAGAAAGCAGGAACAGCTATACTTATATCAGATAAAACAGATTTCAAACTCAAAAAGATAAAAAGAGACCCCAATGGTCACTATATTATGATCAAGGGGACAATACTTCAAGAAGAAATAACACTTATTAACATATACTCACCAAACGAAGGAGCACCAAAATATATCAGACAACTGTTGTCCTCTCTGAAAACAGACATCAGAGAAAACACATACGTAGTGGGAGACTTCAACACACCACTATCAACAATGGATAGATCAACAAGACAAAAAATAAGTAAAGAAACCAAAGCTCTAAATAAAGACCTAGAGCAATTGGGCTTAACAGACATCTATAGAACACTAAACCCCAAAAAAATGGAGTACACATTTTTCTCAAGCGCACACGGATCATTCTCCAGGATCGATCACATACTGGGGCACAAGACAAACATCAACAGATATACCAAGATTGAAATCATATCAACCATCTTTTCTGACCATGAAGGCATCAAACTAGAAATAAACCATAAAAAGAAGGCAAGGAACTTTCCTACCTCATGGAGATTAAAAACCACACTACTGGAAGACCATTGGACTAATGAGGAGATCAAAGAAGAAATTAAAAAATTTTTTGAATTGAACGACAAGGAGGACACCAATATCCTAAATGTATGGGATGCAGCAAAAGCAGTAATAAGAGGCAAATATATAGCAATAGAAGCTCACATCAAGAAACAAGAAAGAACACAAAGAAACAACCTAATCTCGAAGCTCAAAGATCTAGAAAAAGAACAACAAGAAAACCCCAAAACCAGTAGAAGAAAAGAAATAATAAAAACCAAAGCAGAAATAAATGAAATTGAAACTAAAAAAACAATCCAAAAGATCAATGAAACCAAGAGCTGGTTCTTTGAAAAAATCAATAAAATAGACAAACCCCTAGCCAGGCTCACAAAGGAAAAAAGGGAGAAAGCACAAATAAACAGGATCATCAATGAGGAGAAATCACAACGGACACAGCAGAAATCAAAAGAATAATCAGTAACTACTATGAACAGTTATATGGAAACAAGTTTAACAATCTAGAGGAGATGGACAAATTCCTACAACTCTACAATCACCCAAAGCTAGATAAAGAAGAAATAGAACACCTAAACAGACCAATTACAATTAGCGAAATTGAAATGGTAATCAAAAACCTCCCCAAAAACAAAAGCCCAGGACCTGATGGATTTACAAATGAATTCTACCAAACATTCAGAGACGAATTAGTGCCTATCCTTCACAAACTCTTCCAAAAAATTGAGAAGGAAGGGACAATACCAAACACGTTCTATGAAGCCAACATTACACTAATACCAAAACCGAACAAGGACAACACAAAAAAGGAAAACTACAGGCCAATCTCCCTAATGAACACTGATGCAAAAATCCTCAATAAAATTTTAGCTATCAGAATCCAACAATGTATCCATAAGATAATTCACCACGACCAAGTTGGATTCATTCCAGGGGCACAAGGATGGTTTAACATCCGAAAATCAATCAACGTTATCCAACACATCAACAAAAAGAAATATAAAAACCATATGATAATATCAATAGATGCTGAGAAAGCTTTTGACAAAGTGCAACACCCATTCATGATAAAAGCCCTTGAAATTCTTGGGATACAAGGAACATACCTCAACATCATAAAGGCCATCTATGACAAGCCAACAGCCAGTATCATTCTCAATGGTGAAAAGCTGAAAGCAATTCCATTAAGATCTGGAACAAGACAAGGATGTCCACTCTCACCATTGCTTTTCAATATAATACTGGAAGTCCTAGCCAGGGCAATAAGACAAGAGAAAGACATCCAAGGAATCCAAATAGGAAAAGAAGAAGTCAAACTATCACTATTTGCAGACGATATGATATTATACATAGAGAACCCCAAAAACTCCACAGAAAAGCTAATTCAACTCATCAATCAGTTCGGTAAAGTGGCAGGATACAAAATCAACACGCAAAAGTCAGTAGCCTTCCTATACACAAACAATAAATCTGAAGAAGAAGAAATCAAAAAGACCATCCCTTTTGTTATTGAAACAAAAAAAATCAAATATTTGGGAATAAATCTAACAAAAGAGGTAAAGGACCTATACAAAGAAAACTATAAAACACTGTTAAAAGAAATAGAAGAAGACACAAAGAAATGGAGAGACATCCCCTGCTCATGGATTGGAAGAATAAACATTATTAAAATGGCCATCCTTCCAAAAGCAATATACAGATTCAATGCTATTCCAATCAAAATTTCAATGTCATTCTTCAAAGAAATAGAACAATTATTGATGAAATTCATATGGAATCACAAAAAACCCCGAATAGCCAAAGCTCTCCTGAAAAAAAAAGAAGGGAATGGAGGCATCAGACTCCCAGACTTCAAACTATACTACAAAGCCATAATCATCAAAACCGCATGGTATTGGAACAAGAATAGACATACAGACCAATGGAATCGAATAGAAAATCCTGAAATAAACCCACAGGTTTATGGTCAACTAATCTTTGACAAAGGAGCAAAGACTATGCATTGGAGCAAAGAAAGTTTGTTCAATAAATGGTGCTGGGAAAACTGGGTCGCTACATGCAAAAGAATGAAGCTTGACCACCACCTCACACCATACACAAAAATCAACTCAAAATGGATTAAAGAACTAGACATAAGACCTGAAACCATAAAATATATAGAAGGAAATATAGGCGAAACACTACGTGATTTGCACATCAAAGACATCTTTACAGACACATCACCCAAAGCAGTGATAGTGAAGGCAAAGATAAACAGCTGGGACTATATCAAATTAAAGAGCTTTTGCACAGCAAAAGAGACAATAACAAAAACAAAGAGAAACCCCACCAACTGGGAGAACATTTTTGCACCCAACACTAATGATAAAGGACTGATCACAAAAATCTGCAAAGAGCTGATGAGTCTCAACAACAACAAAGAAAATAATCCAGTCAAAAAATGGGCAGAAGAGCTTAAAAGAAACTTCTCTGAAGAGGAAATGCAAATGGCCAACAGGCATATGAAAAAATGTTCAACATCACTTGTCATCAGGGAAATGCAAATCAAAACTACCATGAGATACCATCTTACACCAGTGAGAATGGCACATATTAAAAAAACTAGCAACAACAAATGTTGGCGAGGGTGTGGAGAAAAAGGAACTCTTCTGCACTGTTGGTGGGAGTGCAAACTGGTCCAACCACTGTGGAAAGCTGTGTGGAGATTTCTGGACCTACTAAACATAGAGCTTCCATATGACCCAGCAATTCCACTCCTAGGTATTTACCCAAAGGACACAGAAACATCAATTCCAAAGAACACCTGCACCCCTATGTTTATAGCAGCACTGTTTACAATAGCTAAGCTTTGGAAACAACCCAAATGCCCAAAAATAGATGACTGGATCAAGAAGATGTGGTACATATATACCATGGAATATTACTCAGCATTCAAAAAAGATAAACACATGCAATTTGCTGCAACATGGATGGCGCTGGAAGGGATCATGCTCAGCGAAATAAGCCAAAAAGAAAAAGAAAAATACCGGATGGTCTCACTCATAGCAGGAATCTAGAAAACTTAAATAAGGGACCAGGAAAATGAATAACTATAAGAAAGTGAAAATCAAAATCAACAAAAAACTATGAACCAGAGACACTTTTAGGGGGGCGGGGGCGGGAGGGGAGGGATTGGGGTCAGAATGGGGGGCTGCAATTGTATGGGGAATATAACAATAAAATTTATAAAAAAAAAAAAAAAAAAGAATATGTGAAAAAGAATGGACTGGTGAATCCTATAGAGTGAAGAAAAAAGATCATTGATATAGGAATTGATGGTGTATTATTTTTTTTCTAGTGATAGTCAATATTAGGAAAAATAAACTCATAATAATAACAAATTGCAAAAAAAAAAAAAAAAAAAAAAAAAAAGAAAAGTGTTAAAATTCACACACACGCTAACAAATGGATTCAATTTTACTGTATGTTAATTTTAGAAATAAAAAGTAGAACTGTATGAGTTGTACTATATACAACGTGGTCCCTTTTTCTTTTCAACCAAAAGGTAATCTTAAACACCTTAACATACATGAAGAAATAAAAAGATAAAACCATGAAACAGAATCTTCTGTGTTTTTACTGAACAACCCATTTTATCAACTAGTCCAAGTCACCATTTTCCTGAGCAGAGAAGATTTCCCATGCTCTCAGAGCAGACTGCAAGGAAACCATGTGCTGCCCTCACCCCTCTCTGATCTCTACCTTATTATTTGAAGCTACTGAAAGTCAGATCAGCAGTGGCTTGCTGGTTGCCAGAGCCTTTGCTCTTTTAGCAACAGCTCACTATCATGATACAGCCTCTCCTTCCCACCCTCCCATCCTCGTGTCCCCCCCGCCTTTTTTTTTTTGAACAAGTTGTCTTTAACCCCTGGACCCAATTTGAAGGCAATGGAAATAATTAAGACTGACATTTCTAGGGTTAAACGTCAAGTAGGAGAAAGAGCTGAAAAAGGAAATTCCCCAGCTTCTTAGTAATGAAAAGCTGAGGGTATACCTTCTGTGGCTGTCTGTGAGATGCTTTCACATCCATGTGTCAAGGGTTTTTCAAACTGACAACTTGCAAATTTGAAATACAAAAATGCCCAAAGCGATATTTTAGTGGCTCAGGGAAACTCTTGTATGGGAAAAAGAATTCTAAAGTGAAACGTCTCTTGAAATCACACAGGGCCTGACCACGATACTCTAATTATGCTAATTGCTTCAATGCCCTTGCTTTATTTATGCTGAGCAGCTAAGATAAATAAAGGAAAATTGCTTTGGATCTAACTGTATTCATATCAGAATGCAAACTAGCCTGTGTTTGTTATGTGATTGCTGATCTGTTTACACTAAATTCTGCAGGTAATTGCAGTTTTGATTGCACATTTATTTCTAGCTGCACAGGTCCCAGGACTAGGTCTGTCTGTTTTTATAATTAAACCGTTTTGTAATATCTAAACTCACTAAAGAGCAAAATGATGCTTTAAGAATTTACATATTTTATGCATTAAATATAATACTTTGGTGAGCGGTGACAAAAAGGAAAAAAAAGTATGTTTACCACTAAAAAAATTGGACAGCATGTTCTGGATTTGAAGAAATTTGAGACATCTGTTCCAAAGCCTGTTCACCGAATGGGACAGATGCCTAGCGCATCCCTGTAATCTGTTCTTCAACACATAGTTTTTGAACTTTCAGTTGCAACTTTCATATTAGTAAAATATGTTAATAGAACATGCTGCCTCTTGGTGCTCCTAAGACAATGGAATCATATTTCATACCCCAACGTGAAGGTTGTTATCTGTGACACTTACTCAGAGGCTGAACCTTTCCACAGTTGACATGGTCTTTGTTTTTTGTTCTAGACTAATGTTCTGGGGGTATTCACCATGGTCACTGGTCTTAGGTTAGAACTCAGTTTTGCTTATAGCTACCTTTGGATTTCATCCACAGTCAACATAGGGGAAAATCAACAACACAATGCATAGAGTAAAAAGAACTTTCTCCTTCTGTTTAGGAATGCCGATTACTTAATCAGCACAAAGGAAAAGGAACTGATAATGTCACCATTACTAATGTAGAATAGTGTCACCTTTGTACCACTTCTTCATCCATCATCAAATTCTGAAATAATAATTCAGTGTGCCCTACTTAATGGAAAAGTTAATATCAGTCTATACAGACTAGCTTGCAGAGCTTCTTAACCTAGATTTGGCTCATGAAAAATCCACTACTATAAATTTATTTTGTCTAATATACCCCTGAGGCATGTTCTCAATAAATATAGGCTAGTTTTACCATCCCGAAGGCATCTTTGACCTTCTTCCTTCTGTATGGAAGATAAAGGAAGTTGGAAAACTGTGTAGATACCCAAAACACCACTCGTAAACTAAGCTACCAGGAGAAAAGTATACTTTTCCTAACACCGGGCGATAATTATCCTGACAACACAGTGACTTGAGTGCCGGGCTCTACCATGACCACTGAAAGGCCTTCAAACTCCCCCATCACTTTATGAGAATGTCAACCCCAATATTAAAGTATTCCTAATTTACCTTTGGGCAGCTGTGTTGTTATAGGCAGAGAGGTAGGAAGACAGTGAACAGAGTGAGAAATCTGAAGTTGGAAAGCCCTGGGTATGAATATAGGATGCCTCTTATCAGCTATGTAACCTTGGGAAAACAAAAGAAAAATGAGCTACTGGGATCCTCAGATTCTTTAGTGCCCTCCACAAGGTTGTTGTGAGAATGAAATGACATATGGCTACTATTTAGTAAAAGCTCATGGCACTCAATAGTGATGAGCTGTTGCTGTTGCTATTGTTATATTAGAAGTTTCAAATCCTGACCAGTTTTCCAATGACATCAATCAGCACACGTATAGTGATTGGCCACACAGAACTGTAACCTACTACCTTGCTTGCCTGTCCACTGACTAAATGCAACTTCTCGCAGTCTGGTCTAGTAACAAGCTCAAAAGGCTTGGGTCAGGTGTATGTTTGCTGACAAAAGCACAAAGGATTTATCAGAAGCCTTAAAAAAAAAAAAAAAAGCTTTGTCCACAGGAATGCTCCAAATTTGCAGACACATTAGGTCTATTATTTCCTCCTCTCTGTCAAGTCCCTAACTTGATCATCATCCACTGTTGTATTTATCAAACTCTGCATAATTATTTATTAAAGTTTCTGTATTTCCCACCAGACTGTGAGTGTCCTTCAGGCAGGGTTGGTATCCTATTCTTTTCATCCCCTGAATGGAGCATGAAATTTCTTACATACAATGGTCTGTCTGTAAGTACATGAATCTAAGTTTTGGTAGCAAACCTGGATTTTGAAATAAGGCAGACATGGCTCAAATACCAGCTGGATATTTCTGCATATGACTTTATGGGCACATACACAAACACTAACTATGAGTTACTGAAATTTGCAATTCACTCCCAACTGATGATGGTGGTAATGATTCTTTATCTTGTGAGGATAGGGATGGTGTCAAGAGCCAATGTATTATCTATAAAAGAATTTTTTTTCTTAACTGGGAAATATCCTATTGAAGACAATTTGGGGACTAAAGAAAAAAAAACATACTATTTAGTAATGAAATTTCAGACATTGCAGATTTTAGGTTCAGGGTCTTAGCCTTCCTATGTTTAGGACAAGATGTAGATTCCATTGAAAATGCCAGGGTCCCCAATCTTTTGCTACTCTCTGGAAGGCAGATGCGGGCCCAATATCTGAAAGTCCCTTAAAACCCAACATTGTTTAGTGGGAATCACTAAACACTCAGCTAGGAAGTATAATTCCTATATTTAAATAAGAACTCTCCTTGGTTCTCTCTACCTCTCCCTTGAAAACTAGTTAATAAATTAGTGAGAAGGCAGAATTCTGTGATCTATTCTATGTCATACACAAATCCCGATTTTCACATGAAGTGTGGCTATGCATTTATTATCTCAACACACTTATTCAGATTTCAGTAACTCAGACTTAGTGTTTGTGGATGTGCTCATAAAGTCATATGCAGAAAGAAATGGCACCTTTTCTAGAGGAAATCATATGACCACTTTCCTCTCTTCTGAGAAAAGAGATAACAACATGACATCTTATTATGGGAGCTTAGACAGAGGTGGGGCATCAACATGCAAATTGTCCAGTTCTACTTTCTATGCAATGGGCATGAATATGAGTCCTTGTTCTGACATCAGAAGGTAAGAGGTTGAAGATTACAGGACAGGATTGGAGTTGGAGTCATTGCCACATTTTACCCACTTGGAGAAAGCCTGGAATACAATTGCTGAAAATGTCCCATGCCCTGGGTATTCATCTCAGCAACTAGGACAAACAGGAAGTGGACTGAAAAATAGGAAAGTCATGAATGGGGAGGGGGAGTGGTGTCTAGCACCAAAGTGAGTCATGGAGCCTTTTCCTTACCTCTGCCTATAAATAGAAGGCCTGGCTAAACCGAGCATCAGTATTTAAAGAATGGGGGCTTCATCCCATACTTAAAGACTACCAGGGCTTCTAGTCCTTCATCTTTAGTCTTTGATATACACAAAACGTTCTAACTACTCTCTTGATAAATGGAAGATGTGAAAGACCTTGCTATTGTAACAAAGAGTAAAGAACATTAGTTTATGCCAATGGAGTAACTTGGTCATCACTCCGAGTACAGTAGGGCTAGGGAATGCAGTGAGGCTTCCATTATCTGCCCTTAATAGATGTACCACTGTGCTACATGGATACTTCTCTTCTTTCTGAGCAAAGTGCCTTAGTCTGCCAAGTCTAAGTTCTGATCTGGATCCATAAAGTGAGAGGCACTAAATTACTGAACCTCTGAAATGAAGCTATTTTTTAGATTGCATTTACAGGATGCTTAATATATATTCAGTAACCACAAGTTTGATTTTTTTTTTCACTGATCTCATCACCACCTCTCCATATATTGAACCTCAGGAGAACCCTATTCTCTGATCCCCCATGACTAACAAGCTGTTTAATTCACCAATGGTTTCCTTCATTATTTTACAGGATCAGCCAGGAAGAGCTCAGCATACATACTAAGATGTCTTTTACAAGGGTTACTCTAACTATACTGTAGTTATAGCCATGTCCTATTTCAATTGCATTCAAAAATCTTCCCAATGAGTTGGTTTTTACTTAAAAAAAAAAAAAAAGGTTGCAGAGTCTTTTAACATAAAAAGGTATTTTATAGGGAAAGGGAAAGAAAAAAACTTCCATACGATTTTTAAAACAATATAAATGACTTGGGTACACTATGAGTTTATCTGCTAATAATTCCTGTTCAATAGATCTGTGCCCTCAAATCCAGCTGAAGCATAAGTGAAAAAAATAATCTACATCCACCAGTTATGCAAGTTGATGAGTGAGGACACATTCCACATAGATATCTCATAGATTTCTAAGCCTGTACTATTGGTACGGAAACTACAAATAAAATTATGTCAAACTATATTTGCCATTCATAAGTGATTATTTTAATCTTTTTAAACTTTTCAGATTTTTCTCTTTTTTCATTTCACCTTTTTTCTCCCTTTATTTTATGTTTTCCAACTTGCCTGCCTCTCCATTTCATCCTGTCTTGTCACATTTCCTTTTGTCATGGTTTATTTCCCCATTTCCTCTTCTGAAATCTCTCATTTCTCCCTCTCACTATTAGTTATCTTGGTCTGGTAGCTTAAAAAAAAAATCACATAATTCTAGGCTTCCAAATCTTACCCCCTACCTCCAATGTCACAGTCATGACTGAGGCACATCTTTGTGTCACTGGTCAATATTTTTGTTAAGAGATTTTTAGAAACCACCTCCCCCCATTCGAGGACTTTATGTGCCCTATAACTTAAAGTTTCTCCTATGGATGCAGGTAGACAGCTGCCTATCCCAGATTTTAGAGGTCACAGACGTGAATGGGTAAGTTCGTCTGTGGATGACTCAAAGATACATTATATAGTAGTATATTTACAGAAAGTAATGAATCTGAAATTGTGTTTTTCTCTCAGAAGTCTAGGGCTTTGTTTTGACTCTGTAGATGGCAAGAAATAAAGAGAAACAAATGAAATTTATATATTCTGATTGAAGGGGTATTATTACTGAGCTTTTTAATGCGTATTAAAAATGACTCTTTTACCTAAAGTAAATTCTCAAGATTTAAGAATGAAGTAAGAGCCCTTCAAATGCAGTCCAGCAGTAATTACATGGCCTGATGAGTACAAATATCATACTTGCATAACTGTCTCCATGCTGAGATGCAAAATTATAAAACATCCATATTCTGGGCTCCTGATCACAAAATCTTTGAGATTCTCAGGATTTAGTAAAAAAAGAACTGAATGGCTCTTTAATGTTAGGACAAAACTAGGATTTTGATGTCTTTTTAAAACTTTTTTTCTGACATGAAAAGCATGTCAGTTGTAAAAACAATCACTATAACTTTTTTTAAAAAAGTTATTCATTTTACACAAGAACTGGGGTTCAGGCCAGATGCGCAGGAGGGTGAGAGGATTCACCAGAGACAGAGTGGGGAAAAGAACAGGCAGAGTGACAAAACACACTGCTGAGGGGAGCAGTGGGCGAGACAGGAGAGGTCTACCACACCACGTGGGACCCTCGCCTGCCGGCTGGGATCAAACCAGCACTACAGAGGCTTTGGACAGCTTCACAGCATGGCACTCAATTGCCTGCGCCACCAGGGGAGGCCCTATTATACCTTTTTGAGTGTAGTCACTCAATAAATAGATCCTGTTATGGGTTGAATTGCAAGCCCCCAAAATTCATATGCTGGAGCCCTGAACACCATTACCTCAGAGTGTGACTCGACTTTGAGATAGTGGTGTTGCAGTTGCCCAAGATAGGGTGATGGGTTGGGCCACAATAAAATGTGACATACCCCTATAAAAAAAAAAAAAGGAGATCTGGACACAGACAGACAGACCGACAGGAAGAAAGCCATATGAAGATGACAGCAGAGATCCAAGCAATGCAGCTACAAGCAGAGGAATGCAAAGACTACTGCAAACCACCAGAAGCTGAGCATCTCCCTCATATCCCTCAGAAGGACCCAAACTTTGCCAAAACCGTCATCTCTGAATTCTAGCCTCCAGAACTGGAAGACAATAAATGCCTGTTGTAAAAGTCACTCAGCGTGTGGTATTTTGTTAAGTAAGGTAACTCTACCAAACCCACATGGGTTTCACTTTCCTATTAAAGGAGGAATCAGGGTACATGAAGGGCACAGCCATGAGTTTTGTGATCACATTGATTAGGCTTGAATCTAGGTTCTACCAGTTACTGATCCATTGGGGTAAGTGAGTCTTTGAAAGTTAATTTCCTTTTTTTTTTTCTTTTGTGAAATAGAGATTTCTACTTTAAATAGTTTAGCCTGATATTGACATTTAACCAGTTTTTGAATACTTACTATATCCAGGGCAGTAAGATAAATACTGGGATAGGATGATGAACAAAACAGATCTACTTCCTACCCTTAGGGAACATACAGTTCAGTAGAAGACAGAAAAATACACTTAATAAGCAAATACTTACAAACCTGAAACTCATAAGCATTATCAAGGAAAGGAATAGGGTGCAATGGTGAGGAATAAGGGAACCTTAGGGAAGGTTGTCCCTTCAGTGGCTTGTTGAGCTCATGCCTTTCTGAGGAGGTAACATTTAAGCTGAATCCTAACGAACAAGAAGGAGCAAAATGTGAGAAGACAACTTAAATAAAGTCCCCAGTATTCCTGAAAATCAGAGTAGGCATTTGATTAAACACAGTTACAGTTATTATTGGCCAGTGTATGCCGACTACCAAGATCTGTTTTGTGGGCACACAATAGCATTCATCATTCTAGTGTTAAAAATCCTCTATGATATTTCTTTCTCTTCTTTTTTTTTTTTTTCCTCACCTCAAGGTATAGGTCTGTTGTGGACCGACCCTATAAGAAAGGCAGGATCAAAGACAGTCTCTGATCTGCTTTCTCTGTAGCAAGAGTTTAACTCATTGGCCTGCCCGTAGCCAGGTTTAAAATAACCAAGATTTCCTTATTCCCTCCAGGAATATGATAGCAGGTCCAAATGAATTACACTGCATTTTCTCTAACTACCCTCAAGATTTTTAGCCCCTGTGCCTTGAGTCATGCTGTTTTCTCTTTCAATCTTCCTTCCCCACACTGGATGTCCTAATTATACCAGGCCATTCAAATCCATTCAGGGAGCAGTTCAGAGCTTAAACAGCAATTTTCTTCCTTCTCTGAATCACTGAAACACACCATCTATACCATATGTTCTTCACTCTGCCTTAACTTACTTATTGTTATATTTGTTTCATCTCTCCTGCAGGATTATAAGTAATTCCCCGAGGGGAAGGTCTTTGTCTAACCATCTTAGAGGGCTGAGAAGAATGTGAAGCTGAAAATAGGGGTGGAATCGAATTGTCACATGGTTGGTGACTATCCAGACATTCTAAGAAAGTGGCAAAGTCAGAAGCAATGTTAATAAACACAAGTATTACGTATTTCTATATCACACATGGGTATATAATATTCAGAGAAGGAATAGGAGCGAGACATTGCCAGTTAACCTCTCTTTGATTTCTGCCATGCAAAAAACAAGAAAACAAAAAAAAACCTATTCACTCATTATTTCAGCAAGCATAAAACATACATGTGGGAAAATTATTTTTCTTGGTTTTCTTAATGTACGCAGTAGTGAATATAAGCAAACGGGAGGGAGGGATACATGCAGTGAAAACAGCTCATGTCCTGCTTTCCCTCAGTTTTGCTATGAAAGAGAATGAATGACATTTTTAAATGTGGCTTTCTGGGCCTAAATGTATTTGTCTGGAGAATGGGGCTACTATTTCCTTCCTTGATCTGATTTCCAAGAGCAGAAGATGAATTTGTTATGCCCTCTCAGTGCCTCGTACTAGCTAAGAGCAGAGAAGCTTTTATTATCTTGCTATAATAAAGAGACGGTTGTATCAAACTGTTCCTTCTCTGCTGCTACAGTTGTTTGGAGAAGAACATTTCTCACCCACAGGGATGCAAGTACATGACTGCGTCAAATTGAAGGTGAACACAGCAATGTGGCCGTGGCACTTCAAACAACAGGCCATCAGGAGACAAAACTTAAAAAAATAATAAAAGAAATAAGAATTCCAATCCAATGTTTATAATTACATTCACTGGTAATCTGAAAAAGAATATTTTATCCCCTACATTGCTACCATGTGTCACATCAATTTCTGAAGAAATTCTCCTCCAAATAATTTCGTCTGCCCATACACTCATGGATTTTAACCACAAGGCTATGTCAAATATGAGCACTTAATTCAGAGCAAACACTATGTGTGTGTGTGTTTTTAAAGGCTTCTAAACCATATTAAATTTTCATTCATATAGGTACACAGAGACACATATTAAATAAACCCTCTACAAGAGTAACCCGGCTAGAAATGCAGCAAGAGATTTCCAAAGGGCCGAATTTATTACAAATTAATCAAATAGGTAAGATGGATCGTAATGGATATTCCAGCCAATGTAAACCTAGAGGAAAAGAAAAAAAAAAGAAAAACACCAGCAGCAAGTCAAGAGCCAAATGTTTCTGTTTTGATTTATTTAGCATTTCTGAGATGTTTCTTCTGTGGGGAACAATATGCAAGGCATTGGAAATTCAGAAGGCACATCTTTTGTGTACCATAAAAATGTGCTGCTAACCTACAATACCCTTATAGAAATACAATTCAATAAGAAACTCAGTTGGGAAGATGTCTCAATAGAACAACATGAAAAAAATGGTCAATACAAGAATGATTTACTTTACTTTTACAAGGGATTTTGATGCTGTGAATAGAAATGCTTTTGGAACTTATAAAATCCAGATAAACAGAGAGCCACAATTTTAATTCTTATACATCTTTAACGTGCCACTTTTTTTTTTTTTTTTTAAGCAGATCATCTCTCCAAATCATCACTTCTATCAAGCCTATCGCTGGAGCAGTGTTACAGCGCTCAGCCCTCAGGGCAAAGATAAGTCTTCACCATTGTCACATGTAGCACACACATATTCAGCCATATCATGCTGAATGGGAATACAGTACTTTGTAGAAGCAGAACTGATTCCTGCAGAATATCCTGAGATACTTATCAAGCTGTTAAAGGAGACATCAGTCTTTTGTCTGTATTGCCCTTGACACATCCTCAAGGAAAGTATCTAGAAATTCTTTGTCTTCTGAAGAACCCTTGGACCTCATAGGTCTAATGTAGGTTAAGTACCCCACAGATCTCCCAAGAATAGAAAAACGCCTTGAAAATGTTAGTCTGACTTATAAGAAACAAATATAATGCAAATGCTAATTCCTAAGATCCTGTTATTTGAAAGCAAGAAGCAGCAAAACACAGAAGCTTCAGACAATACTGGTCTTGTACAGGCAAAAGCTGGAATTCTACCCTAAAATTTATCAGATACAGCAATAACCTCTAAAAAATCCAACAAGGGTAAAATGTATAAAGGTAAATTACCACATTATCATCCAATTATCATTGCTTGTTTTGTCAAGGGTAAATGACTATCTCGCTGCATACAGCATTTGCGTATTGATTCATGTATACAGTGCCTAGCAGGCCCAGAGCAGGGCCTGCCTGGCCTCCCGCTCAATAGCTGTGTTGACGCTGACCATTTCATTACATGTCGCAGGTTGTGTATAACTCTCCCTGCCTGTTTTGGAGGCATTAAGTGAAAATGGATAAATTATTAGAGATTACTGGGCACTGCAAAAGGAACAATTGTGTGCTTTCCTTCCTGAAAATACAGAAAAATCACAGTGTTTAACTATTGTTGTAATTGAAATGTGATTCAATTCACAAACTTAAAATAGCACTTACTGATTCCTCATCTTTCCTGCCCATCTCATTCTCAACCACATCATCTGACAGAACTTTACACAAATCTCCTAAGGATAAACATTTCCATTTTCACATTTGTTTCCTTCCTACAGATATATTATAGTAAATGTGGAATGCTTCTTATTTCATCACAGATTTTTTCAAAAAACAAAACAAACCTTCCTCAGCAGATCAAACAAAACAACCAAACTCAGAGAGCAAAAAGGTAGTGACAAAATCGGAGATTAATGAACCACATTTCATCTCAAACTGCCTTCTTGGCATAAACAATGCAGAAGGTCACCTCATCCCCCACTCACAGGTAGCCTCCACTGAGGCAGAGAGACTATAGAAGCAGCAGACTCACTTACTCATTCTTGAGGGCAAGGGTGGGTGGCCTTTTCCCTGCAGTGGTAGTTCAGAGTTTCAACACAGATCCCATCTCCTCCAATTCTTCAGCATACTGAAGATGGGGCAAAAAGACTACACTGGAATCCTTCTAGGGTCAGTAGGGTAAGTTAGCATGGAATTCAAGCACAGTAGGGGAAAGATGCTGGGGGGAGAGATAACAGAATATGGGGGCGGTCTCAGATCTGAGTGGGGTCTATCCCTTAGACTGGATAGGATACAGGTATACTGAAACTCAGAGTTAGAAGACAGATTGCCCCCTGACCTAGAAGTGGACATCTGTTAAGCTCAGTAGAAACACTTTCCCCCCAGTAAAAGGGAGGAACATTGGCATGATCTGGAAATGCAGGTGTTAGTTATTTTCAAATGTACAGTCTACTAAGAGGAGAGACTTTTAGGGAGACACATGCATGTTGCATCTGTGCGGAAGACATGGTATGAGAGAATCCCAATCAAATTCACCATTTTCTAGGTATTGATGTTACAAGTACCTCATATCTCAATCCACCACCAAGCTTACAATGTACGTATTTGGACTATTATTTCCTTTTACTTTATAAATGCACTGATGTTTGGGGAATTTAGGGACCCCCATGTTAGACAGCTCAAGAGGAATAAAGCCAGAACTCAGAGGACTCTTCAAATCCCATGTTAACTTCACTCTCCAGTAAAGGCTGGTAGGACTTAGGAACACTGACGGGATCTCTGGACGCAAATAGTGGGTGCTTGAGGAACATGGAAGCATGGCAGAGACTCGGGAAAGCAATGAGGAAAGAAGAGGGAACCTGGGGAACAGGAA
This sequence comes from Talpa europaea, assembly GCF_964194135.1. NCBI lineage: Eukaryota > Metazoa > Chordata > Mammalia > Eulipotyphla > Talpidae > Talpa > Talpa europaea. Next base: position 70,266,928 of record NC_140075.1, on the reverse strand, counting down.
AACAGAAGAATTAAAGCAAAGTTCGGAGAAGGCCCGAGAGTTCTGAGGTAGCAGAGCGGGCTACTAAACTGAGAAGTGTGTTACGAAGGATCAAAAGGGAAACTAGCACAAAAGGAGAGTAAGATCAAAGGATGCCAGCTCCACTGTGGGGAGGCGGGGCAGAGACTTGAGCAGTGAGGAATAGGTAGGAGCTAAGTAGACACATAAAAAGGTGAAAGAGGGAGAATTTATTCCAGGTTGAGGATAATTTGCTTTTAGCAAAGGCAGGGTGACCCAAAAAAAGCCTTGTGTGGTGAGTGGAAATGGAAAAGAAATCTAGTGTAAAGCGGGGGGCACTGTGGCAGCCCATGACTCTCTTCACTTCTGACCCTTAGACTTGCAACAGTTGTGTCATCTCAAAGGACAGAAAGATGAGGACTTAGTAAGTCAAGTTCTAGGGTTAGTTTGACATATACACAGACACACTGATTCTAATATCAAATTCAATTATTTACCCTGAAATTGGAAGTCCTTACCTTTGCCACCCAACTAGATGAACTGAATCCCATCTGCCCATAATTTACCTTTCCTCTAACCGTTTACCTGCAGGGTCTCTGCATCAATTTGTGAGCAAACCAATGGAAAACCTTCCATTTCAACAAGATCCTTGATTAACTGAGCTACCTGCATCCTCTTGGCATGCATATACTGGAATAGTGAATCTAACTGGGACAATATTTGTCTGTCATGAAAGCACTGTTCAGCCATTTCATTTTTTTTTTTAAGATATTTATTTATTTATTTATTTGTTTGTTTGTTTGTTTGTTTATTTATTTATACGAGCACTGGGTACAGTCAGAAGCGCGGGAGGGTGACAGAATTCACCAGAGCCAGAGCGGGGAGCAGAGCAGGCAGAAGGACCGAAGTACACTGCTGAGGGGAGCAGTGGGTGGCAGGAGAGGTCTGCGCGCCATGTGGGACCCTCCTCTGGTGGCCGGGGAGCAGCCGGGAATCTAACCGGTGCTGCAGAGGCTGCGGGCAGCTTTGCAACCCGGCACTCAACTGCTGTGCCACCGGGGAAGCCCCAGCCATTTCATTTATTCCTTCACAAGTTAGTGATAACATCTTTAGCCATCAATCAAGAATTGCCTCAAGTGATTTCCCTTCCCAGGCTCGGGCACATGGTAGATGTTTGGCTGCGTCAGGGATAGGCAGGAGGGTGCCTAGATTGATGCATGGTTAATACATTGGGGAGACTGCAGGGTTTGGCATCAGGTTTGTTCTAGACATTGCACATTTACTTAGCACTATTTTATGCTATGTACTAAGAATGAAAAGCTCAATGAAAAAGCGGCAGCTTCTCTTTATAACAGATGCCCACCATAAGGTAAGGGGTGGTTACTAAATGGGAAAATATATAAAGAGATAATGGGTATTTAGTAAAGCAAATATAGTCAGGGACTAGAGTTCTAGGTGGCAAGGAGTCCTGATCAAAGCACAAAGAAGGGGTGATGAGCTAAGAAGGCAGGACCCAGAGGCTGTCACAGAACTTTTTGAAATGAAATAATGTCTGAGCTGAACCTTGAAGGTGAAGTTTTACAGGTAAGGAAGGAGGGAGACGGAGAAGGGCATTCCAGGAAGAACAGCTTAAAGAAAGGACCTGAAGCATGAAACAGCAAGATACCCTTGGGAATCTCCATCCATACCTCCCTTGGCTACTATATTGACAGGCAACTCCCTCAAACTCTGAGCTTCCACCACCCCAGGATGTTATAAAAGTCTAATGACATAATTCACATGAAAGCTGTGTTGTAAACTGTAAAGCACCATGCAAATGTAAAATATTTTACATTTATATAATTTCCATTGTTTTTAGGTGAACTGAGCCTTTTGCTAGGGGCTGTTGACCTCTGCTTTAAGACAGGTAAGGAAGAATCTATCAGAAACCCAATTAAGATGAGCAAAATATAATTATCTGATTTAGAAGTTGGCCAATACCATGAACACTAATGTGTTTGTGTTACTCTCCCAAAACCACTGGGGGGATCTCTGTGAGCACAGGTAGTCAATAATGAATATCTAATCCAAGAAACCATAAATTTCTCCATCAGCAATGCCAGAATTGTTTAATATTTATTCACTACCTCCTTTATATTCAATACAGTCTGTTCTTCTGCGTTGGTAGATGGTAAACTAAATAATTCCATACAGGGAGACAAAGTCCTGGGTATAGAATACAGAGGAGTGAGTTAAGAGAATGGAGATTTTTTTCCCCAGGCTGTTGACTTCTTTGCCTATGTACTCTTTATGTTGAAGAAACCCCAAAGGTTAGACAGGGAGATGGAAATTAGTAAAATTCTACAGTAAGTCTTCATATGAGTTCTCAGTTTAATCACCATTATCATAAGCACCATGATAAACTTTAATTTCATTAAGAGTTCATTACAGGTCAAAATGCATTCTAAGGGCTTTGTATGTATACCCAGTCCATAAGCACAATAACTCTGAAGTGCTTATTTTCATTGCTCCACTTTAAGGGTAAGGAAATAGAGGCTCAGAGAGGTTATATAGCTTGCCAAGGGCATGCAGCTATTCAGTTGTATAGCTGTGATCTGAATCTGGAGATTTACTTGCTATGTTCACTTATTTTTTTTTTTCAAAATGGGGGGAAATCAAATATCTACAATCTATTCTATAGTATATAGTTTCATTGGGCAGAGGGAGAGGAGACAAGATACCTTGCATTCAGTATGTGGTAGAAGAATGAAAGCAGAACAAATAAAAGGATGGCTCTGTCTTTTTAAATTCAAAAAGTTGAATTCCTCCTCAAAAGGAAAGAGGAAGCCTTCTGGATTTAAAAAGGAAAAGGTATCCATTACTTACTCTGCTTTTATTCTGAAAGATTTTCCGATTCTCTCAATATTGATCTCACTTTATGATGTTAAGTATAATAGCAGAGAACAGTTAAACACATGGGTTCTGGAAATGAAAGATTTGTGTCAAATCCCAATTCCACCACTGACTGCTATGGTAAGTGGTGTAACCTAGGGAGAGGATACTTGATATCAGTTTCCTGAACTGTAAAATGGACTTGATGTATATCTATTTAGCAGAGCTGGCAGAGATGCTATGTGGAATTCAGTGAGTTTGTGTGTGTGTGTGTGTGTGTGTATTCTATCATTTCTCATAAAAAATGTTAAATTAGGTTTAGCAACTATTATTATTATTCAACTTCTTTATATTTGGCTCACTGAAATGCACCTATGTTGGTTACTAAACAAGATCATTTTCAGTGAGCTATACCAATCTTGAAGACAAGTGAATAAAGCTCAAAACTGTTCAAAAACAGAGGGAGAAAGGGATAGTAAAGGTGTTAATTGGGACAGGAGACAATTCATGAAGAATAATAAACCCTGGGAAAATTTCCAGAAAATGGACTTGAAGCAATGATACATAGTGAGTTGAATAAATATGACCCATGACTATGTTTCTAGAGTTAAATGAATGGGATCAGCAAAATTTTTCTCAAAGCAATAATGCACTAGTAAATGTTATAAAAAGATAGTAAAAGTTTTAGGTTTTATAAGTCATATGATCTGTTGATTTACTCAACTCTGCTGTTGTAGCATTAAAGTAGCATGTATGATATTCAAATGAATGGGTATGACTGCTTTCCAATATACTTTATTTGCAAAAACAGGTGTCAGACCAGATTTGGCTGGGGTAGGGTGAGGGGGATGTCACTCACCCTAGTTTAAAGAGAGTCTCATTCACTGCTATGAATAAGAGCAAGTTGTGGGGATGATTTTATGTATATACATGCTTTAATATGTAAGTGACCCTTATAATATTGATCTTCAGATTAATTTTCATCCCATATATTTTCCTGAGTAGAATTGTGTGGGATAAAGTTGTAAGAATGCTGGAAACTGTATAGAACCCTGAATTAACCTAGAGAAATACAGTGGGCATGGCCACAGCTATTGCATATGAGTTGGTGTGTGTGTGTGTGTGTGTGTGTGTGTGTGAGCACACAAGTGTTGTATTCATGTGACAGCTGAAAAAAATGTAAGAATAATTGACTTGATAGAATCAGAACTAAACTACAAATGAAGAGATCCTGATCTTTGTCACTGATTAGCTGTGTAATCTTGGGCCAAGTCATGATTTCTGTACCTCAGTTTCCTCTTTATAAAATAAGTTGAACCAAATAGGAAGTGCCTTTTATTCTGAAACATCTTAACTATTGTACAAAAGATTTTAACTGTTGGGCACTTAATAGCCTACAGTATTTCCTACAGATGATTTAGAAAACTGAATTGAGTCAACTAGAACTGTCAAGATTTTAATTAGATTAAAAATGACTTAAATGGGTAATTTATCCAGTAGTTTATAATAATCATATAATTAAATAATCACAGGTTATGTCAGTTCAGTCTTAAAGGTTCTCATGACAGAGTGGCAAGCTTTTAGAATAAGGTATAATAAGATCTTTTAGTCATTTGACAGAGCTTTATATTGTGATATAATTTTTTTGTTTCATGTTATATTTTCAAATTTAATTTATTAAATTTTGTGGAACTTTCTTGATGAGATTAGGTAAGAGAAATTATTTTTAGCGTCTCGGGAGAGTTTGTTACCTAATCAATTTACTTATGCCTTCTTAATAGCACAAAATGTTGCTGGGGGAAGCAAACATAACCAATTTGGGCATCAAAATATTCTCAGTAAAGTTCACACAACCAAATCAATCTAATTGAGAAGCAGGTACAACTGGCACGACCCTTATTTATGACTCAGATAGCCTCACTGGGCTAAGAGTCTGGAAACTTAAAGACACTCTTTATCTACTTGAAAGAGACATGAGGTTGGATTTACAGACAGAGAGGTGAGGGACAAGCAGCCCTGTCTATGCATCGCTTAGTTGACAAGGCACTATTCCTTAGACTGGAGGTCACCTCTGTACACCTTTGGGCTGACCTGAAGCCCCTTGTTAATTCAATTCTGAGCATCTCCTGAGTAGAGGCAGACAATAATGCAGACATGGATAAAACTGTACCACAATTGTGTGAGTGAACTAATGTCCAATGGGGATTATGCTGAGACCACCAAACTCATTTCACTTGTGACCTAATCATATCTCAAACTGGCCCCCTGTGGACATAAGTTTATTAGAATGAAGAATTCTTAAACAATTACTCTTAAGCCTGGGATACTTGTTTTTCATCAAGCCCAGGCAGGCAGGATCGCTCTTCCAACTGGTTCCAAACACTCCACTCCTCCCAAATCTTCTTTGCTCCCCAAACGAAAAAAACAAATTCATTGTGGCTAGTAACAAGTCATGTAAAAATTCAGAGTGTGAGCTTTTTGTTTGTATCAAATGCTAGGAGACAAGATGGAAAGAACCAATTGCCCATTCAGCTTTAATCGGTACTGAACTCTTTATTCATAAGAACATAATCTTTCCTACTCCCTGGGAAAGCAGCAGAATTGAGTGGAAACAAGAAAGACTGGAGTTTTGTGGCTTCACCTCTCCTTCACTGGGTGAACTTTGGTAGGTTACTTGACTTCTCTTAGTTTTTTAGTCTCACAGTGAGAACATTACAATACTAATATCATATGATGGCAGTACCAATACCCATAGTACTTAAAGGGCAGCCATGCCAATTAAGAGAGAGCAAATCATGCCTAGAGTTAGTGTGAAGTATTGCCACACAAGTACTAAATAAATAATAGCTTTTATTATGATGCCATTGTTAGCTGGACTGCCTTATAATTGAACCTCAATGTACTAACAAACAGGTACTGCATGTAGTTCTGTGTATTGTTTATTAGATGCTCATCAGAAATTGAACATCTTAATGTCTCATGATCTTATCTCAATGAAAGATATATCTGTCAATTTCATGTTCAATCTGATGTCAAGCGTACTTACCTAGCCTAGGCACATGGCATGGTGCCCTAAAACCTTCTGCAGCAGTGAATAGGTCTAATTTTTCTTTTACAAGCCTTTCCACCCACCAAACAGAAAAAGAGTTGTGTTAGAGACATTGGCTTTCTGCCCATTTAATTCAAGCCACACTTCTTTGGGCTAAATGAAGGACATCAAACTTACAAACATACTGGGGTAACAATTTCCTTCTCATAAGCACCTATTCAAAATTAACTTGGCAACCATTTAATTAGGAATGACATTTAATACATATGTATATTTCATATACATGTAATGATTTAAAGAACAATGGACTGGATTTTTTTCCTCTTCTGTGAAATAAGGGTACTAAATTTGATGTTCATTAAGGTGAGTCCTATCTTTACAATTCTATAGGAACACGTAAATATCAATATGGCTTCACATTCATGTGAAATATATTCCTTGCCTAACTATAGAAAATGCAGGCATGTTTGTTTCTGACCTTGCCACAGAAAAAAACAGAAGTTCACCTACACAGAGAGAAATACTTCTTAGCACACCGAGAGACACACTGGAATGCAAACCCCACATCAAAATGCTGCTAGAGTTCATAACTCAAATTTCTTTATCCTGTAGCTGCTCAGGGACCCCATTAAATTGTTTTCCACAAATGCCATGAGGTTTGAACCATTTGTTATAACATTTGAGTCATTTATAAGATATTTTGATCTGACAAATCTGGAAGTAGCTGTCGAAAGTAAAATACATGACTAATGTCAGCTTCATCTCATTTCAGATCAAAGCAGGGAACATGTGGAATCCTACAAAACTTTTCTAGGATGTTGAGTAGATTTCCTCACTTCTATGTGTCGGCAGGAAAATGACATACTGCATCACAAACTATGCTGACCTTGCTGGGAAAAAGCAGCTCCCATAGCCTTGATGTGAAAAAGTAGTTACAAATTCTTGAAGCCAATCAGCTTGGACCCAAGACTGAAAATTAGCATGGTATTAAAAATGCTGTAAACAAAGAAACACAGTGAACATATAAAAGAAGACTAGAAAAGTCAGCCCAGGGTCTCCTTAGGCTTATCCACTCAATGCAGAAGCACTGTTTCTGTCACAATGGTAATGAGAGGCACATTAACAAGAGAGAAAAAAAAAAGGCAAACCTGTTCACAATTTATTTGTTTATTTATTTATTTATTTGGTGGGACCCTCGCGGGCAGCCAGGGATTGAACTGGCGCTGCAGAGGCTGCGGGCAGCCTCGCAGCCCAGTGCTCAACTGCTGTGCCACCAAGGGAGGCCTCCTGTTCACAATTTATACATAAAGCAGCCCATGGCCCACCAGTGCTGGTTGGAAGTGTGGTGTCAGGGCCTCCTTGGTGGTGCAGGGATTAAAGTCTCAGAGCTTTCAAACTGTTGCCAGCCACTGCGGCCTGAGTTCAATCCCCAGCAAGAGAGCTAACCCACATGGCACAGCAGACCTCCCCTGTCTTGCCCGCTGCTTCCCTCAGCAGTGTATTTTAGTAGATCTGCCTGTTCTGCTCCCCACTCTGTCTCTGGTGAATCCTCTCACCCCCCCCCCCAACACACATCTCCAGCCTCCACCCCAGTTCTTGTATACATAAATAAAAATAAATTATATAAAAAAGGAGAAGTGCGGTGTCAGTATAAACTGAAAGTTTGAGGTGCCCCATCCCAATAAAAAAAAGGAGTTGACATTTCTGAGGGTGGGACACACTAGTAGGAATTTTTTTAAGGATTTATTTATTTATTTATTCATATAAGAACTGGGGTACAGGCCAGAGGCACCGGAGGGCGAGAGAATTCACCAGAGACAGAGCAGTGAGTAGAACAGGCAGAACGACTGAAGACATTGCTGAGGGGAGCAGCGGGCGAGGCAGGAGAGATCTGCCGTGTCATATGGGTTTCTCCCTGGCTGGCCGGGAATCGAACCCATGCTGAGGAGGCTGCGGACAGCTTCACAGAGCCGTGCTCAACCTGCTGCTCCACTGGGGAGGTACCCACTAGTAGGATTTTAACAAACCCTCCAGGTGATTTGGTGCCTGCTAAACCACGAAAGCCAAAACGACAAAATTTTGCAAAAACACTTGCTGAGTACCCCTCAGCAGTGTACTTCGGTCCTTCTGCCTGCTCTGCTCCCCGCTCTGGCTCTGGTGAATTCTCTCACCCTCCCGCGCTTCTGACTGTACCCAGTGCATGTATAAACAAAACAAACAAATAAAAATAAATAAATAAATAAAACATGCCTCTATTAAAAAAAAAAAACTCTAAAAAAAAAAAAAAACACTTGCTGAGTATATATATCCAATAGAAAAAAATTGGTTCTTTTCACACAAGAACAAGTATTCTTGCTACCAAAGCAAGCTTCCATTTCTTCCACTTTCTTCAGTTCAGGTGCTTCATTTATCTCCTCTGGCATCCTCAGCACTCTCTGGCTACCAGTGAGCAGGACTCTGTTCATTTTAATCAAGTCTTTATCCATCATTTTTTTTTTAATACCCACGGAACTGGTGGTTATCATCTATCTAACCACCTCTGAAGATACAACAGCACGTCCCAAAATCCTGCCAAAAATGTCACCCACACATTTTTTTAAATAGAGATATTTGTGGTAGTTTATGTCTTTTGATCTTCTTTAGAAATTTGGCCTTTTTTTATTGATTAAATTGCAACTTTTCTAAAACAGCTTGTAACTGAATTATCCAATGAAACATGCCAAAAGGGATCAAGTGATAGAAATAAAAATAGGAAGTTGTATAATTTACAATACAAACGATTTGGTTGCTGAGGTTATAATCAAATCAAGCAGAGCAATAAAATAACAGGTGATTGAATTACATGGAAAGATAATGCATTGGATTTGAAGACCCTGATGCTTCTTGGGAAAGTCTGTTGAATTTACAACTATGCTATCTCCATCTCCCCTGGGAGAGCTGGTTCTCAGGGGGGCTTTCTCCCCACTCAGGGGCCCTTAATACTGTGCTGAATACTTTCTTGAAGAAAATAAGCATCAGAAAATAAAGAAACCATGGAAAGGGGGTTTCTGCTAAGTTGTACGCTCAGCATCAGCTAAAAAACAAAACAAAACAAAACAACCCCCTTAGAATTACTGGAATGTAATTCTGCCCCACTGCCAAGTAAGAGTTAAAGCTTACTGGGGCCTCCCCGGTGGCGCAGCGGTTGAGCGCTGGGTTGTGAGACTGCCTGCAGCCTCTGCAGCACCGGTTCCATCCCCGGCTGCTCCCCGGCCACCAGAGGAGGGTCCCACATGGCGCGCAGACCTCTCCTGCCGCCCGCTGCTCCCCTCAGCAGTGTACTTCGGTCCTTCTGCCTGCTCTGCTCCCCGCTCTGGCTCTGGTGAATTCTCTCACCCTCCCGCACTTCTGACTGTACCCAGTGCTTGCATAATAAATAAATAAATGAAAAATATAAATAAAATAAAACTTTAAAAAAAAAAGAGTTAAAGCTTACTAGTCCCTTCTACCTAAGCCTGTGTGAGCAACAAAAATACATACAAGAAAAAAAGTGTATATTTAACATATTGGAAAAGAACTGATAAACCACAATCAAATGCTTGAGGAGCCACCCTTTGCCCTACACTTTCTAAATAGCTCATTAATCCTCTAACAAACCTATATCATACATCAAGGAGCTAACTTTCAATAAGGTAAGGTGATTTTCCAATAAGCCCAGGTTATACAGAGTCAATGTAAAAATTTGTTACATACACTCTACCCCCAAAACTTAAAATCTCCTAAAGCACAGAAAACACAAAGGCCTATTTCCTCATGCATGGCTTTTTAGAAACATCCCTAACACCTTACCCTTGTATTATTTTCTGAAAATGAACTTCTTATGATATAATGCTATTAGTCATGGCTATGAGGAATTGCTTGTCCTTTTTCAAAGTTGATACCTGGGCAAAACCAGTTCTCTCCCCCTGCCTACAATCCCCATAGCTGGCAGTGATTTAATTTATTGCTCTGGGGAGAAGGATGGAACTTGTGGCTACTGAACTTTCCAGACAACCTCTGAATCATAGTGGTGATTGTGAAAGCATCGGTGAGAAATAGAAACCTTGAATTCACTTCCTGGGGTCTGGTTTTGATGGATGTGGAGGCCCCTAAAGGGTGGTAGAGACAAGGTTTAAGCAAACACGTTTTAGGGCACAGATTTTGAAAATTGAGTACCACTGTCCCACCTGCTGTGCTTCATTTCAGAATCCACAGCCATCATTAGCAGAGAACAAACTGCTTTTCCAACCACAGACCACATCGCACTGCTCCAGCTCACACTGGAAATTACAAAACTCTTATGGACGAGCATGTCCTGAGAGCTCTCTCTTTGTCAGACCTTTCTGATTTTTATTATCCTGGGGTGTGCTGGGGGAGGGGAAAGAAAAATTGTGTGTGCACATAGGTTCAGAATATAAAAGCTTTGAAGAGTGGACCTCGGCTCTGAAGCGATGTTTCCCATTTAAAACGTACAGGCCAACTCAGTATTCACACACCCTTTCTTTAAGTTCAACTGAGCACAATAGAGAGTAATGACTGTCATAGGCAAAGCATTCTAGGTCTGTTTCATAGACTGGGGGAGTCCCGAAAACCTGAGCAAAGTTGTGCCCTCCTTGCAGGGCTGAGGAAGGTCTCCTGACATTAGTTCAGTGATTGTAAATGCACTGGAGATCAGTGAAGTGGACCTTTACTCCTTCCTTCCAAGTACCTATAAATTATGAGAGGCCCAGATGAAGCCCCACCACCTCCTCCAGGCCTCCCTAACTGAGAGAATCTCCATCTGTAGCCATCCTAATCTAAATCTGCAGACCACAAAACCCACACAATTAAGCACTTAATTACATAGTCATTTTGTACCGAAGGAACTAGAACAGAGAATTGTGGAGGACAGTGAGATTAAAAATAAAATCTGGATCTTAGCTCCTTATGTCACCATCTAGCTGTCCAACAGGGCAAGTCATTTCATATGTCTGGCTAATCAGCTTTCTCATTTGAGAATGAAATGGGCGATGAAGAAAAAACACTAGGCCAACTTTTGCTCAAGAGTCTCTAACAGTCTTTAAAGCCTTTTCTTGCCCTTGAGGAGTTTACACTTTGTATGGGGAAATCAGGCATTAAAATGTAGCAAGTTTAAAACAAAGGAGTCACTGACAGATGATTTAATAAGAGATAATACAAAGCAATATATGATCAAGAATCAGTAATGACAAAATATTAACTGCCAGTAACACTAAGACTACTGAACCTGCTGCTCTATACAAGAAATAGTCTCAGTTAAAAATAAGCTGTGTGTGGAGACATACACTGAGGATGTGTGATCCCAAACTTCTGAATTGTACACATTGTAGTAAAGCAATGTTATCTCAATTGAAAAAAAAAAAAAAGCCTAATAACCTTTTGAGGCTAAATTGAGCTAAAACCACACTTTTTCAGAAAAGGCCAAATAAGCCAACAGCCTGTCAGTAAAGTCACTCGTTTTAACAGCAGGAGCAGGATGCCACCTTCCCATCAATAGTCACAGCGACAGAGCCACAGGGCAGCTAAGGGTTCCACTGGCCTGACAAGGGGTGAATGCCTGGGGCTGAGAGTAATGTCAGCGTCTCCTCAGAAAAACTGCTGTGGTTTTAGACTCCCACGCTCACCACATTCACTGACCCTGTCTAGATGGGAATGTTTCTTTCTTTCTTTTTTTTTTTTTTCCCCCAACCATGCCATGGTTACAGAAAGGCTAGAAAATTGTGTGGCTATGGAAACAATAAAATGCACCTTAAAGACGATCATATCCGCCCTCCCTCGGGCAGTAAGAATGCAAATGGCTCTCCCCTCCGTGGCTGTGAGCAGCTCCTCCTCGGAAGGTAACCGAGACCAGATTGGTCTGTGGTCTGTGTGTGCACAGCTTCCTGGACACTGAGAAGTAGCTCCAGAGGGCTCTGCACTCTCCTTTCCTTTGGATTTGTGTGGTATAAAAACAGCAACATTGAGTAAACTTGGCTTCAGCAGGCTATCGCTTCTCAAGCTGACATCTCCGTACTCAGTCTAACCCTCTGGCCCTTTTTAGGCATTACTTATCATTTCTAATTCTAGTAGAAATCCAGGCTTCACCTCTGCAGGCACTTGGTAATGCATCCGGAAGTGATGATTTGTCACATAATTATAAGGACAGCTATGATTTTGTTCTGAATTAAATAGCAAGTGTCATGTCTGCAGCTGGTTCTTTTGCCAAACAGTTTGCTTGTAAAATTTATTCAGCTTTGGCTGAAAAGATTTCTCTCCCAGTTTTGCCACTGCATGGGAATCCTGGAAACCTGAATGTAGGCTGCTCCTCCCAGGAGGAACAATGACAACATGCTAAGCCAGGAGACTAGGAGGCTGAGTGACACCTGAGCAAACTTCTCCATGGCAAGCTGGGCGCTCAGGGAAGAGCCCTGGCAGCAACTTCAGCTTCTTAGAGTCTGGATGGCTGTCAGGGACAGGGGAGGAAAAGCTTGTCTAAGAATGATAGAGACCCCAGCACAGTTACATACATCCAATATGGAAACTAATTACACATCACAATCAGAGAAGCATGCCTGTGTGTATGTGTATCGCAAACAAGCAAAGAGAAAGTAAAAAAGGTCAGACTAAACACCAGAAGCAAAAGAATAGCACAGTTATAGAAAAGTGACTCATCTTGGAGTAAATTTTGATATTTACTAAGCAAAGAAAGTTAGCAAGAAAATTTTACAAGACAACTAGGTAAATGGGACCCTGCAAATTAAAAAGAACTCCAAGATCCATATTCCAGAATGAGGGAGAACAAGCTAAAACAGAATTCCACTTGCAGATGAAAAGTTGCAAAGCTTCTTACTACTAGGTAGGTAATAACTACATGCTAGGAAGAAATCACACTGAACAATTCTGAGAACAGAACAAGAGGAAGGAGAGGCCCCCTTTGGGATAAAAAGACTGAAAATATTAAGCAGGTTCCACTAGCCAGAAATCAACAAATACATAGTTTCTCAAGTCTATTTATACTGACTTTGATGCCCAGTTCTTTTCATTCCCACACAAGATGGCAGTCTAAGGTATTTCTTTCTATTTGGTTATGGAGAGATATTACTAGCAATATAAAGAAAACAAACAGCCACAAATTCTGTAAGAATATATTTTTCTCTATTTACTTATCTTCACTCATCAAACAAATTGTACTCTATCCTTATATTCTCCATTTGGATTAACACCCCAAAGGCACCAGAAATACCCTTCCTCCTTGCGATGGGGGTGCTATGGAGGGCTGTTTCTACCAGGCAGATGTCAGTCACCATCCCTGCTGGCCAGCAGCCCTCCAGTGCTCAGGTGCTGAGGCAGCGATGGCTCTTTTATATAACTTCTCAGAGACCAAACAGTTTTTTTCAGTTGGGGTTGATTGCTGATATTTCCCTTGGCAGATTAGACTTGAAAAGTTAATAGATTCAAAATGCTCAGTGATGATCTTGGGAAAGTTTACGATTGAATGGGAGGAACTTTTGGAAGCCAAAAATTGGGGAAACAAGAACTTCAGGGATGAGAAGATAAAGAAAATAGAGAACATACAGTTTCTATTTTAAGCAGCAGGGAGGAGGATAGAAACTGTCTCTGTGCACAGTAATCTACCTAGACCTGGGTTTTTCTTACTTGGTGACATGACAATAACAGGATAATCAATACAAATGACATGGTTATCACAGTCCTAAAATAAAGGGTTAAATGGATGATAACCTGTGACTTCTAGATGCCTGGCACACACTGACACTGTGCAAAAACCTGGACTTTAATCACATTTCCACAAAACCTATAGATCTATTTTATTTAGAAGAGCGTTGATATGGAAAAATGTTGGATGATGATGTTTTAAACCAGCATATTATTTGTTACCATTTAGTGGAGAGGGCTAGATACTGTAAAACCAGTAACAAAAAACCCTAGCAATCATGTGTTTAGAAGTAAAATGTAAGGACAGACTTCCCTTTAATCCTTCTGTTTGATCGGTTGGAAAACATCTTTCCTTTATAAATATACAGCACCACAGATTGCAGGACAGCATATATTTATATATGTATCAGGAACAATGTTACCTGCTTTTGCAGTTAGAATCCCCTCAGCAACAGATACGGACTGAGCACCTACACAGTGCCAGGCTCTGTCTGAGGCCCGGGAGACATAGCCATAAACACAACAGGGAGTTTCTTGCCCTCATGGGGTTCCATCTGGTTTTCAGAGACACAATCAACAAATATGTGCACGTATTTCAGGTGGTAGGGTGATAGTAGAAAATAAAACCAGGTAAGGAGGAAGACGGAGAGAGGCAGAGCAGCAAGGTGAGGGGAGGGGGGTGGCACCTCACAAATCTGAGGGTGGAGGGAGTATTCTGACAGTCAGAAAGGTAACTTTAATACTTTGAAGAAGGGTGGGTTTGGCATTTTCTAACAGCAAGGAAGTTGGTGAGCTAGAGAAGGAGGATGAGGGAGTAGATGGCGGGAAATGAAGAGAGAGGCAGCCCCGCGGGAGAAGTAAAGGTCACTCATGAAAAATCTTGGAGGCCACTGGACATCAGGTTACTTGAAGGCAACAAGACAAAACTGGGAATATTTGCGGTAACTGTTACTTTTAATTGTAACTAATCTCTTACCCACCCAGCAAAACTCCATTTGTGTGATAAGGGAGTACAGATGGGCTCCTGAGGGATATGGAAATTAATCCCAGTTCTGCTGAAAGACCTTTTAAAAAATATGTTATGATAGATAGATAGATAGATAGATAGATAGATAGATAGATAGACAGACAGATAGATAGATAATTGCCTTGTGAATTTCTAGAAAGTGACTTTTTTTCACAACTTTCTCAGGAGCATGTCTATAGGGTATGCAAACAGAAATTGCTGAAGTTGCTCCCTTCAGCAGTGTACTTCATCAGTCTGCCTGTTCTGCTTTCTGTTCTGGCTGTGGTGAATTCTCTCACCCTCCCGCGCTTCTGACTGTACCCAGTGCTTGTATAAATAAATAAATAAATCTTAAAAAAAAAAGAAATTGCTAAAGTTGGAATGAAAAACTGGGCTTTTTCTCTAGATAGTGTACAACTTTTCTCCACTTCCATTAAATATTCAACCACCATCATTTAGGACCTACTATATGACTATAATGTGAGCTACCAATTTTAACTATTAACTGTAAGCTATGATGTTAGATGTTAACAGATATAAAATCTCTATAGAGGCAATGTTCCACTGGCTGATATGCTTTCCTGTTATTAATAAACTTTTATCAAAGTACTAAGAATGTTGATAATACCTGAATAACGGCCTGTATATATTAGCCTGGTATTCTTGCCAAACTTTCAAAATTTATATTGAAAGAGCTGAAAGCAAACATTTGTCTAAAATGTTTATTTTGGAAAGAAATAAATATGGGCATGTCATCCGAAATCTTCTCTCCTTCATTTGGAATGTACTCACTCACCACTTCTTCTGCCTCATTTTAGAATGCCCCTGCAGTTGTCAGCTTTCTTCCAAGTCTGGGTTACTGAGGATCCCTTCTCTAATACACCACAAAATGCTGGTCTTCTGCTGCCATAATACTAATTGCAATTGCTCATTACTTGCCTGTATTCCCCCAAAGACTAAGCACCACTACTGCAGGGTGTCTGTTTATTTTCTTCACTACTGTCTCCCTGTTGGCCAGAAAAATAACCAACACATAGTAGGTGCTGAATAAACATTGGTTTAAATTAGCACTTAAGGATGCTACTCAGAAGAAAAATGTATGAATTCATAGAATCGTCTACTTAAGCTAAACATTTAATTCATTTAATTCTATTGCTAAAGAGCTATTACCCTTTTAAAATGGACAACCAATTTAAAATGCTACACAGGGACTGTTAGAGAAATTCCATCCCATATGCCAAGGAAGCTTAGTAAACCAGTTTGTTCTGCATATGATTAGAAATATAAAAGTCTTGGGAATCACATTTCTTAAAGCTCATGCCAGCTTTTATTGTTGGTAGTTTTGTAAATGCATTACATATTCTATGGTATTTGTAAAGACTTCAAAGCACATATGATATAAAAATCTTCCGCCAAGCACAACAACACACAACAGAAGAAAAAGGTCTGGCATAGGGGAGCCCAACATGGTAGGCTGCTCAAATTGTATATAAAATTGGGTTTTAACTTATGACTAAGCATGGAACTTAAGACATACTAGTAACTTTCTTTTCCAAAAAGATTGAACTTACAATATTGAGTGCTAGTAAGCTTCTCCATACTTTTTGCAAGGAAAGTTTCTAAAGCAATGCCAATATCCTATGTGGGGTAGGCAACAGCAATTATAGTTTTGGACTGAGATTTATTTTTTTCAACCCTGGGATAACATCTATATTACATAATGTCCAGATAAGACTGTTACACATGGGACCTTATACAAAATTGTTTAGGTACCTTTCTGCCAGGCAGCCTATAGCAAAACAATGAATCCATTCCTATTGAGTTAGGAATGTTTCCTTGTCTCTCAACATAAAATTTCCCTTTAAAAGGGAGAAAATGAAAGATAAAAGAAAAGGATGAACAAAGTAGACTAGGAGAGATTCAGCTAAGAGTAATTCCCTCTTTCAGCATCCCTTCAACTCATCTGTTCTCGCAGGGTCACATTTTTCCCATGTGTCCAATCATCTTCCATCAGGCTCTCTTTTTGCTAAGAATCATATTTTCAATGAAGCTCAACTGACGATGTATAAGAGTGCAAGTCTCTGCCCCATTGCCATGTCCTCTTACAAAGAAGCAAGAAACGTCACAACTGTATGAGAAACTTTGTGTCAGTGGGTTACATTCAACATAATGGAGCCACTGGTATCCAGAGGTATCAGCTCATCTTGCAAATTAGGATACTGTTATTTTCCTTTTTGATCATTTACTGAGCAACTACCATATGCCCCGTATGTTTTGCATACATTATCTGAAATCTCTGAAACATTTCCACAGCATGAGCATTACTGTTATCATTGTAAGAATAAATATCTCGTCTCTGAGTTAGTAAGTGATATGGAAATTTGATCTATTTACATATCTATAGCTAATATTATAGCATTATATCATGTGCAGTAGCAGATATTATTGTAATTGTGAATATTATATAGCCATATATACCAGTCAATACCTTACTTATCTCTGTAAATGGACAAGGTAATACCTTCTGGTTTTTACATTAATAGCCCTTACTGCTATCATTTTATATGTATTTCTTATTATATTCATATGACTGGAAATTTAACAAAAAAATAAATCTTGGGAAAAAAAATCGGGAAAGCTTAAGCTATATTATTTATTGAAGTGATTGCTTGAATTAGCTCACGAAGAAGATAGCCAAAGAGAGGCTAAGTAGTGTAATTACCTTTAAGTAGCTAAATTTAACATGTGTTAACCCTTCCATGTGCTGGGAATGTCCACAATTCCTGAAGATGTTTTTACTTTGATCAAATCTCTTAATTGGTAGCCCAATTTGCAATACAGAAGACAGAGTGCCAAGAAGCCGAAGAATCTGTTGGGGTGTGGGCAGTTCATGGCAAATTATGAGGACAGAGAAGAGAGAGGAGGAGACAGGGAGAAAAAGGTTTTACCATATGGTACTATGAAGATTTAAGGAAGAGGCTTGAAGATGATATAGCCAGTTATGAAATGAGTTGCAGAAGATAATGCTCGGAAAGGGACACACAATTATTTGGTAACAGGGATAAAAAAGTGTAAGGAGCCTACTTTTTAGGGAATACTCTGATAAACAAGGACGGAATTTGGCTTTGTAATCATTTGAGAAAAGAAAGCAATCATATAAAACCAAAGATGAAACACAACTACTTCAGATGTGGATAGAGCTATTTTGAGCAGGGAGCAAGAAGTTGGGTAAGAACAGAGTTGTCTGTAGTAGGAAGCAGAGAGGAACTCGATTTTGGTTAACAGTAATTAAGTTAGAACCTTGAATGCCAGGGAGCTAACACAGAGGTGAAGATTCCTTTTCTACTGACAAAGATGAGGAAGAAAAGGGAAGAGGAAAAGATAAAGTGTTTAAAAAACAACAACAAAAAAAGTTAAACTAGAGTTAAAGGCAGACGAGCAAAACAAAAAATGGGCTTTCTTGGGGATATCGTTCAAGTATTCCCACCACCCCCAGCTGCCAGTTGTCTTTTATTTGACAGACTTTTTAGTCTATTCTACTTGTGGTATTAAAATAGGCACAAAGTATTATAGATTTGGGACCTGCACATAGTATTTTATTTTCTTATATTACCCTCGTGACTTGGATGAGTTAGATGAGATAATGACAATGCAGCTCCTTAGAGGGCTTACTCACTTGGTCCTTACCCCAGATGGTGATTTACTTATTAGTTTTAATATGTAAATGTGCTCCAGAGAACATTCCCAATACAGTCATCTCCTTGTTTTGTGACATATGCTTTCTAGAGATTGTGACACCCGGCACACAGAAATCCAATGCAGACACTGAAATAAACACCTAGGCCTCCTTCAAGGTGCTTTTGAGAGGCAGGTCTTGCCTAGCTGAGCTGCTGAGGGCCACACCTGCCTCTGAGGCTTAGGGCCATTAACATCCTGATCATGGACCCCAAATCCAGAAACAGGAGCTACTTCCTGAGGCTAAGGGAACATGGACTCCAAAAGAGAGATCAATATGAAAAAAGGAATAGGCATCTAAAACATCACATTCAAAAAACCTGGTGAGAAGACGAAAGAGTGTAATAATAGAAAAGTTGTTCTTTTGTTGTTGGTATAAAGGTATAAATACTAAAGGTATTTAGAAGGCCATATTATTACTTTGTAAGAAAAAGCTAGATTTTAAGAAGAAAACAGACTTGAATTTCAACTCACCT